>NC_092862.1:128773379-128778486 GCF_032062135.1 Pyxicephalus adspersus | reverse complement strand
GAGCCTGGTCCTGTTAAGGAAGCCAAATCTTTGCTGCAGCCTTAGATATCTATTTCACATCGAGGAAAGTGAGAAGGGGAAATGCATTTCATCTTTACTCTCCACTTGGCTTGGAGGACACCAATATCTTTAAAGTTGAACTCCAGGCTAAAGACTCATTTAATATGCATATATATATATATATACACACACACACCTCAATTCATTGCTACCACTGTTTCCCAAAAATGCTATGAAATAAGCAGGGTTGTGGAACGGGAGTCGGTACCTTTTTGCCGACACCAACTCTAGGTACCCAATAGAATTTTCCAACAAATCTGACTATACAGCTTTGGAAAGAAGGTAAAACTGCAACCCATTATTTTAATTCCATAGTCCAAAGAGTAGTACACATTTTAAAACAATCCTGTATATAACAACACAAACAGAAATGGCTGGGACATAATTATTTATTATTGTAGTTTTAGAGTCTCTATTATCCCCTGAGGAAGCCCATCAGGGCGAAACGTGTCGAGATGTGACCCCGCTTTTTGACTCATTACCTATACGCAAGTTTGTGACTTTATAGTCATCAGTACAGTGTGGTTAAATGACATCTTTTGCCACCCTATAACATTGTTTTATCATTATAAACTATTTCAAAGATTTTTATATACTAATATAAATTGTAATTGATTCCATATACCATCATTTCTTTGTGCCTTCAAAAAAAAAGCCTGCTTTTCCTCTCTCTTCCCTGTTCATGGACATAATTATTGTTAACCCTAAAAAAATTAAAATTTATTAATTGATTTTTATGATTAACCAAGCACAATCTTTATTTTTTTATTATCACATTTGTCCTAAATCTTGTATTCAGTCTCCAATAAATAGTTTTTACCAGTGTGTGCAACACCGTGAACAAGAAAAAAAAAATCAGAGAGGTGTCTAATTAGAAAAAGTTTAGCACTCAAGTAATGAACATGAAACTATTTCCAGATACCCACTGACCCCATAATCTGAATCAAGTGACCTCCATGGTAGAAGGCCCCATTTTTAAAACACAGTTAATTAGAGTTAGTTAGTCATGTTCACAAGCCACAGAGTTTTTGGGATACCATTTACTGGACAGATAAGGCTCAGAGTTTTTCTGTGAACAGGTTCCACAATTTATTTTTTACAGTTTCTGGTTTCACTTATCTATGCACGGCACCATGAAATCTTGTCATTAGGTAGTCTGGAGTCAAATATAATGGTCAATGATTGAAAAGTTTCAGACCATGGGTCCTCCAGCAAGATAATGACTAAAAATACACATCTAGGAGAAACCCAAGGATACATACTCAACTGTTCTGAATAGCTTAATGTGAGTCCTAATTAAAATCCAACATATTGATTTATGGAAAGAGACCAAACTCACAACTTAGAGCTGGAACCCAACAAGCCTGACAACTGACGCAATTTGCCCAAAAAGAGAGAGACAAATTGTTGAAAAGTGTGCACCCCTACAGGTGATCTATAGACTACTTGGTGAATGCACTCTGTTCAGAGGTTGTGAGTTGGGGGGGGGGGCACCTCATTTGGCTCATGGTTTTTGGGGAACGTACCTGTGTGCCTAAAAATTGCACATCAATTGCACAAAGAATAAGATTTTAACAAGAGCATAAATTAGAGGCATGAACAATAATGTTCAAGTTGTTTTTATTGATTTTTCCATTTACAAAAATATCAATAGATCTAAAACCAAAACTTCATTTTCCATTTTGGAAAAAACGGGGCACTGTCAAACCACCTTTTACTACACAAACAACAAGTACAGACATTTTCCAAAAAGATATATCTCTTCATAGTTGTCAGAAAAAATGTCCCCATTGGAAAATTTTCCATCTGCTACTAAAGTGGTGAAAACTTTTGGACTCCGTCAGCAGCCTTCATCATCAATGAATAGCAGATGCTAACACATTGGGCTTAATTTATTAACTGGACTGGAGAAGATAGACTATCATGGGAGAACCTGAGTGATGCAGAATAGATTTGGTCAATGATTGAAAATGTTTACCACATAGTAATTGTTGGCTCACCCAGGTTCACTGATGATAGTCTATCTTGGAGGGCTTTAAAAATCAGGCCCATTTGATCATTACTCTGCTCCAACCATTTCAGTATTCTCCCCAGAATCTTTTTAATCTGGGTAAGAAGAAGCTCCAGGTGGGTGCTGACCCCTGTATTGTGATCTAACTTTTCAGTAACCATCCAGCTATTTAATGCACAGCGCTGCATAATATGTTGGCGCTATATATATATACTTTTTAATAATAATAAATCCTGCTAAAAGGGAGAACACTGCTCTTACAATTACTTTCCAGGAAGCAGACTGACAGCACAATGTAAAACCGTAAAAAAAAAAAAAAAAAAACAGCTTTTCAGGTTCATTCCCTCCAGGGCTAAGTGGCTGATTTGCATTATACAACAACATGCAGCACACCCTGCAGTGCCGTCCTTTGTGTTGTTGACCCCATTCACTAAATGAAACTGTGGGCAGAAACACATGCAGTGGTGCGTTACCAATATGCATTGCAGCATAAAGCATAGCAGTCCGTGTCCTCCGGTGAATACAGGACACAGGAGGCTGTTATGCAGACAGTACTTGGGGTACTTACATGTAAAATGACATGTAATGATTTTTATAATGAACACACATCTGGATTATATTGTATTTTCATATAATCCTAGAATCTGGCTTGAGTAATATCACAAATGTAACAAAAAGGTCGATGAGCAAAGATGAAAACACTGCTGGCATTAACATTTTGACTCGATGTGCACGTTTCACTCATTAGTGTCTATATTTTCACAGCTTACACCGTTCTCCACGTCTGCCACTTCGCTGGATTCATATTTTATTACACTGGCTCTGCCAAAGATCCAAGGAATGGGAGAGGAGGAGGAGGGTGCAGGTAGACAGCAATGAGAAACAAAACTCATAGAGAGCAGCAATAAGCAAATCTCCATTGAAACAACATGCAGTCAGTTCATTCTGAGATTCATACTTTGGTGCTAAATGAAGTAGAGGAATTTATTTAAAAAGCGAAGGGGGGCTCCTATTTTTATGTCAAAGTAGCTAATACCGAATTTTAGATACCTGTTCAAAATAAATGCAAATATTCTATTATTTCTGCACTTTTATTCAGGCAGTAAGAGTGATGATCAATAGTATTGTGATCCTAATAAAATGAGTCCAAAGGTCTCTATTCCCCACTGGGGATTTGTACTGTGTTCCTCAAAATGTGCTTCAAATTCCCCCAAAAATGCGATTGTCGTACGTGCACTGCAATTGGCCACTGTGTGGTATGGGCATCGGATGCTTCCAGCAGTGTAGGCATTTATGTACATGCTCAGCATGTATCCTCGCCAAGGAATGTTAGTACAATATAAATACACTGAATTAAAATGTTTGCACATCTCCAACAACAGATGATCACCAGATTTGGCATATGTTTTTATAGATGTTTTCTCCACTTCGGTGTTCTATTTATGAGGTTTTGCTCATCAGTCTAAACAGAAATTAGAGTGCATGGCATGTCGGGTTTGTGGTGGAGAAAAAACGAACACCAACTGAGAGCACAGGGCAGATTTCACTGCCTACATTCAAATATAAAAACTGCTTTTCATTGTCCCAAAAATATTTCCTATAGGATTTAAAAAAAGTTCTTTGCAACCTACAGTGAAAGGGGTGCAAAAAAAAATCTGCAAAGTATTGTCTGTGATCTTATGACGTAATACCAGCTTGCCATATACTATGCTGTACATTGTTATTGGTAGAGGAAGTCATGAGCAGACTACCACAAATCAAATGTTATCTTTGTGTGGACCTTCTTCATTAACCAGAGATGAGCCTACCCTACAAACTCATGGGATAAAAAATGATGTGATGGAGAAAAAAAAAAAAAAAAAAAAGAGTGATCAGCAAGCACATTGCAAAGACAGACGGTTGTGACTGTCTTCAGAAAGTCATTACCAGCCAAGGTGATAATTATACTTCCATCGGCAGAAGGGTGGAAGAATAATTATCTTGCTGCAGTACTAGGACAATAGTCTGAATCAACTGCATATAAAGAAAGCAGAGACGTATAGTATGACTGGCTTCTGGATTTACAAAGATCTCATTACATGGACCTTGTTATCTATGTATACAAATACAGATTTTAATAAATGTATTGAATATTCCATTGGCTGTTACGATAAAAAAGCTTCGGAACACAATGGGCCTGATTTATTAAAGCTCCAAGACTAGAAAACTATCATGGGAGAGCCTGAGTGATCCAGCAAACAGCATAAAGGATAACAACACTTCTAGACTAAAGTACAGATATCCAATGGACGGACGGAAGGATGGACGAGTATACCTTCACTCTAAGAAATACAAATAGAGTGAATTGTTAGGATATACTTACCATATCCTGCCCCTGGCTCAGGTCTTCTTTTGTAAAAAAAAAAAAAAAATTAGACAAGTCAACCTTCAGCTTGAAACCAGACCTGTCTTCTTTTGATCCCAATGGAACATGAGGCTAGAAGTAGACCAGATGCATTCGCAGTAGTGTGCTGCTCGATTGCCTAAGTTTACTTTTATGCCTGCTGTCCTGTGGGAGCTATATTGATGTACTCCAAGTGTTATCACTTAATGTTACTTGTTTAATGCCTGAATAAGTTATTTATTGAGATTGTCCAACACAAATGAGACAAAGTCAAAGACATCACCACTGGTAAATCTTTGCATATGCACACTGTTCCTACTCTCTCGGGATTGAAGAAGAATACTAATGGGATGCCAAGGATGCTATCCTCACCCAAAAGAAAAACCGGGGAATCTGTTTTTCACTCCACAAGTTGTGATCTTAGATCTGTAGAGCTGAGGTGCTCTTTATTGGCCACAATCGAAGCAATGTTGGATTTCTGGTGCCCTACCAAGCACTTTGGTTCCCTTCACCAGCCGTAATATCAATTCATGGTCCTGCAGTGATAGGGGTCAGTGGATGGAACCATTCCCCTAAGCCCCTTTTAAAAAGGATCACCACACGCCACTTTTTCAACAAACACCACCCGGCTGTTTTTTGTGTGGTTACTGAAG
>NC_092862.1:128708099-128772603 GCF_032062135.1 Pyxicephalus adspersus | reverse complement strand
TGGAAAAGATAAGCCCTTGGCCACACATCAACCAACATGACAGCTCTGACCATCCTACTGTGTTTATGAATGGTGACAGAACTAAAGAAAACCCTGACCACACATCACCACCATGACAACTCTGACCACCACAATGTCCTGAAATAAAGAATGATCAAAGAACCATTACACCTTAACTTCTACATCACCATTGTGACAACTCTGACCACACTTCTGTCCTGAAATAAAGAATGGTCAAAGAACCATAAACCCTGACCACACATCACCATCATGACAACCCTGACCACCTTGCTGTCCTGAAATAATGAATAGTAAAAGGACACTTTTAATAATCGTGTTGCAAAACACACACCAAATTCAAACAGCAGCAAATCATGCTATCATATACCCTACAATCTGGTAACAAATAGCCAACACTGTTAACATGTCCAATCAGGGACAAGTGACAGCGTCTGTTCAAAGCAGACCCCAACTCAAATTTGTACGAGTGGACAACCCTTTTCTAGAAGGTAAAAATTTACCTTTTTTGGGGGGCACGGGATTAGTCTTTAAAAAAAAGGGCCCCTCACTTGATAGGGGGGCCGCAGTGATCAAGACAAAATGGAAGCGCAGAACCTCCCTATATACAAACGCATTGGATCACACGGGACTTCTGGCTAGTCCTTCTGCACATGCCTGAGAGAAGGAGCTTTTTCTTCAATGCATGCCCAGTGTGATTGGCACTCTTTTTTCCCATCTATGTCACCTGATCTCGCACCTGTGCAGTGCAAGATCGGGTGATGTATGAAGAAGGGAATAGAAGATGTCAGTGTGATTGGCACTCTTTTTTCCCATCTATGTCACCTGATCTCGCACCTGTGCAGTGCAAGATCGGGTGATGTATGAAGAAGGGAATAGAAGATGTGCGCGCCCAGCGCTTCTTCAGCGCCTGGACAAAGGAGAATACCAGGACGACATGGGACCCTATCCACGACTTTCAGAGGGGTCGACAGATCTACAAAGGTAAAGGTGAGGGCTTTTTTTCTGTTTACTTCCGCTTTAAGGATCCAGAACTTCATCCTTACCGCTCCTGATGTGATTTCCTGCCACTCATTCCTCCATCACCAATTCCTTGGGGTTAGAGAGCCAACATTGCCTACTCTGTTATATGACTGCATTATCAGAAAAAGACATATCACCCATGGAAGCACGGGGTTTTTTGCACTGGTGACCATGATAGGAGTGGTACAGAAGCACTGGAGAGGAAAGTATAAAAGGGTCAGCTTTAAAATCTGTAAACACTGAGACAGGGTCTCTTTATTCACATATAATAAATCACATAGCAGATCACCAATGGCCATGCTCTAATCCTTGTTTCTGCAATGATTACGTAGTTTTTGACCAATTTTTGAAAACCTTAGAACATGCCAAATGTAATTGATCAATGTGTCGAATCACAGACAGATGTTCTGTCATTTAGAATACCCCACCCCCATTACTTACAATTGTTTTCCTTTCTCTCAGATCACCAAGGCAGATGGGGCAAATGATCCAGATAAAAAAAAAAAAAAAAATCAAAGAACTTCTCATTGTCTTCAGATTGACACTAATCTCAAACAGTGGCGAATTGTTGTCTGTTGTGTAGGAAATGTGCCTTCTGTGTAACTCTCCGTCTGCACAACAGGCAAGCATCACAGCGGGTGTAAAGACATACAAGCCTGAATATTCCATAAATGACCTTGTTTCTTGTCTTTTATGAGCCACTTCAAAGAACGCCTTAATGCGATTGGAAAAAAAGATGAACATTCCGAGCCATGTAATGTAATATGGATTACTGGCAGAACGTGTCCCAGGCGTCCATGATAAACACACGACTTCTTGTATAAAGAATCCATATTTTGTGGGATTATTATTGCAGTGTTAGTAAATCACTCTGACTGGGGAAATGCTTTCAAGAGAGATTCTTGACAATTTTGTACCATGTACACAGGGCAAGGCGACAAAGCTACCAATACAGAAAGGTAGAAAACATGACGAGCCGCCACTTTGATAGTAGGGCTGCATACATAGGTGCAATTTTTGTAGTTGAAAACAATATTTCATAATCGTTTCCAGCAATGGAGAGTGACAAATGATGAGAGGAACGGAGAACGGGCGAGCAGCACCCCATTGGGCTCTCCCTGACTTTTATTGTGGTTCACCATGGTCATTCATGGATCCGTCCTGATGGATCTATGAACGATGTCGGGTGACCACTGTACACGCCAAATTCTCACACTGTGCTGGAAGTTACAATAATGCTGCCTGAGAATGTCAAACTTCTTGTAATAAAGAAGATACAGATTGGAAATATATTTATATAATATTTGTTGCCGGTACATTTTATAATTGCTGTAAAATCTGTCTCTGTCTCTGCATTCACCAGCAGCCTCCCAGACTTCCCAGAAAAAAAAACTTCTAAAGTCGGCACAAATCTCTGTAGTCTATTTCCTTTCAGGTGTCTCCTCTCACATACATTAGCAGTGGAGTCTGCAAGAATCTGGATAACATCAAATGTACTAATATATGTCAGGACAGTCTAGTGATAAGTCAGCTAATGGAAATGGAGATGTTCTCTGCAAGAAATCACTCGGGAACCTGTCTGGGTCTCTGGAGCCATGGATGCAATTCCTAACTGTAATAAGTGTAATCTAAATTCCAACTGCTTCTACATTGGATGGGTTTTAATTTGTGTATAACACATTTAAAGCTAAATTCCAATCAGAGTAATGCATAGACAGGTAAATGCAGCAAGGTCACCACTTTCTTTCTGCCTGAAAGTGACCACACTGCTACATCCATTGCTATGGATAGGCCTGTATAAAACAGAGGAGTACTGTCCGTTCAGTTTATGTTTACTCAATATAAAATAATGTATAAAGTCAAATATTCTCAGTTTTTGGATAGATAGGGGAATGAGTTAAAATGCAGTCAATAGGACCCTGTGTTACCGGTGTAAAGTTTTGGCTTTACTATCAAAAATCTCTTCATGTCACCAGAACAAATAAAGCTGTGAAGACGCAATGCTTATTGCCCCACTGTCATACCTTGGATGCTTATCACTTGCACATCTTTCTTATTATCATATCCCCTGTACTTCTCTCATCCACATACTCTATGCCAGGGGCTGCCATAGGGGGATGCAAAGTGTGCCACTGCCTGAAGTCCCTGGATTCTCCTCAGTCAACAAGAACACCATTGGGGCACTTAAGCTAGTTTTGCACAGGGGTCTACTATTGTCTACATCCACCACTTCTCCATGTAATAATATCCTATGCACTCCACATCCACACATATATTGCCCGTTTTATACTTCTCTACATACTGCCTATTGAATATTACCCTCCCAACTCTTCATCTGCACATACTATCTGCCCATATACCCAAATTCCCTGCCAATAAACCCTCCACAATCGTCTTCTGCACATGCTACCTGCCATTATGCCCTCCACCTCACAATCTGCCCACTCTACACTCATCTCATGCACATATTATCTGTTGCTATACCCTCTAAACCAGGCATGTCCAAAGCCTGGCCCAGGGGCCAATTGTGGCACGTGTTCAGATTTGCACCGGGCGCAGCCTCTGTTATAAAATCATTATTATGCGGCCCGCCAGCACTGTTGACCACAGTATAAAATACACACATACAAAAAACCTATCCTATTTTATATTTCATTCAAGTTGATCAACCAACTTGCAGTTATCAGCACACTATTTGGCGGGCATGATCGGTGGACAGGAGTCCCCATGTGTGCACAGGGAATCTCCTATGTTATAGTGGGCGTGTGCTGCACAGACCATGCCCACTCTGATTCCAAGAACGAGCTCTGCACAGGGGCCGCAGTGACACCGGACTCTGCACAGAGAATTCCTCACGTCACCCTGGTCTGCGTGTGCTGTGCGGGACCCGCGCAGACCACGCCCACACTAACCCTGAGTAAGTATTGAATGGTCGGCCCCCACACATTTTCACCTCACCAAATCTGGCCCTCTTTGCAAAAAGTTTGTACATCCCTGCCCTAAACCCCTTTTCGGACAATACTATACGACATTACAATCTCCTAAATCCTCTTTTCAATACCTTGCCTGTAGTCGTAGCCTCCATACTCATGCAGTCTCATGCTCCCTACTCTCCCATCTTCTGCACATTTTACTCACTTTACCAATTCTTCATCATTCTTTGCGGGATCTCCGCAATTCTAAAATATTCACACTTTTAGTAGTCTACTTTAAGGTACCTAGAGGAACCTTCTCCTAAACTGGCCACTTACAGTCACTTTTAGATGTCTGTAATCCTTCATGAAGAAGAATAAACTGACCAAAACTTTCCCAGCCAATAAATATCCCCCTCACACACACACCTCTACATAGCAACATCTATGCATGTCCACCTGGCCGGTGCCAATATGTAGGTACCTTTGGACTATGACATAATATGTCAGCACTATATAAATACAAGTTAATATTAGTCATTTAAAATTGGTGTAAGGCAGAGATAATCTGTGGGTCTCTTTACTCCTCTTCAAAGCCCAATAAAGGAAGAGATGATTAATAAAACCAAGCAGTAATCACAGCACTGATTTGTCAAATGACAGACCCTGCCGACATAATGTGATTTACCGCATGATGATTTAATAAACCGCCAAGGAGAACTGAATTATTTTCAATCTATTCTTTCCGTCTAAGATGTACACTGATGACAATAAGTGACGTCTATAATTTGCTGAATTCTCCAGAGGGAGAAGTCACATAAAAAGACAAGTAAAGTGGAACTTCGAGCATCTGTTGATGTGAGCCAAGAAATGGCAAAGCAAAATCCAGAAAGTAGGCTCAATTTTCCCTGGAGGGGGTCTTCAGATATTAGCTAAGAGCCTTGCTAGAGATAATAAACAATAAGTAGTAAAAGTGCTAAAAATATATCTGCGGGAGCTAGTCACATCCCAGCCATATGATCATAATTTTAGAAAATGTGGTGGATCAGCCTGCAGAATGGATGCTTATCTGCTTTAGCAATTTTGTCCAGCATTGTTGCACAAACTTCTGATGGATACTACAAGCTGTCGTTATTAAGTGGACATAGCTCAAAAAGTAGGGATCTGCCATCTTAAATAGAATATATAGAACAGTGCTGCTCCTTATTCTCCTTGATGGAGGGGAACTTGTGTCTAACAACTTGTAGTGCAAGGAACTCCCTACCTCTATTTTTTATTACATTGATCTGCCACTAATCACTAGATCACCAATCATTAAAAGGAGATGCTCATCTACGATCTACTAAGGCACACAGTGCAGAACATGACAGGGTAAGACATTATTGAGGAATCGATGGGCTAAAGGAAGCCTATAGAGCAGTCATTTTTAATCCGGGTTATGTATTACTTCAGGGCTCCTCCAGCTAGGGGTACCTCAAACTTCTATTTGATGATGCCCGCATAGTATTGGAGTCAACACCACCCTAAAGAGCTAGCTTGTGGTAGAGTTGCAGGTTTTTGATTGTTTAAAAAAAGTGTTATTCTAGTCAACACTGTAGAGAGGTAATCTTTCCACTGGCCTCTAATTTATGAGGCTTTTTCCCATTGACCCCCAATAAAATGGTTTAGGTAGGGTTCCCTGAGACCTGAAAATTTTTGTATAGGTTTCTCAGGGTTAAAAGGAATGAAAAAGGCTGCTAAAGATCAAACTAGCAAGTCTTTTTGTTCTCTTTTTTTTTTTAGACCACAGCTTCCACAGTTCATGTCCTCTTTAACCTGTAGCATATATCAAAGAAGTAAAAACAAGTAAAGGAAATCTAAAGTCACAGTCCTCACAATAATCAAGCAAGAAGCACACAATTATATTTGAGTAATATATTTTATTAAAAAATGTTCTTGCTTCTATGCAATCAATCCATATACATGCTGCTGGTAGTTTTCTGGCTGCACACTAGAAGGCTGTAGAGCTTTTACAAAGTAAGCTTCCTTGGTTCCTTGCATTGCGTATCATGGATGTAGGTTTTTACACTTGTGGTCTCGGCTCTCTACAGAACAATGGGGTGGCTACAAATGAAGACATTCTAAATGGAGCATGCAATGTAGCCATAGGCATTAAGGATGTACACTTCTCAAGAAAGGGTATAAGTATTTTAGAGGAACGTTTTGAACACTTTTTAGGAACAACATAGTTTAGATATAAAACAATTTTAAATGTCTTTATTCTATTATTCTGCCTGTCCACCTCAGACTTAGAAGCAGCTACTACTGCAATAGATAACATAATAATTGACCCCAATCTTCAATGTCATTTAAACACAGCTTAGAAATCCACGTTTCAGAATGTACTCGTGCTACAAGCGGTATTTCAGATACTAGTCCACACTAATTATCTTTTCATGCTGTGTTATCTCTTCAAGTTGGATGGTACCAGATCAATATCTACCGAAACAGAGGGCCCTGAATGTGAAGTAAAGCAGTTTAGACTCAGTGCTGGCATGTGAGAGATAGACAGTGCCCAAGGCAACTTTCCAAAGAAAAACAATCATGGAAGAAATAATAAAACAGCGACGTCCTCAGAAAAACAGAAGAATGTGGAGTAATGATTAGAAAGTCCTGACATTACAAACAAACCATGGCAGGAGGAAATCAGCAATAGCTATGGGAATGTACACAGCCAGGTGGCTGACCCCAGGGACAGTAATGGAAAAGTTTACACAATACATTACAGTATTTTCTTACATCATATGACCGATCCAAGCGTCTCCAGAGATAATTTAGTAATAAATGTGGTTAAAAAGCAACTTTAAAATACAATTGTTCAACAGGTTAATAAGCCTACTCCAGCCTACTACTAAAATTTACAGAATAAATTTATTTTTCAGTGTGCATTTTGAGTTAACTATGTACACATTAGATGATTCCGAAAAAAGACCCAAAAAGTCGAGCTTGTTTTGGGCGAGAATCTGACATTTGTACAGAGGTCTCCTGATGTCAATCATGGATCCGTCCTGAACAACTGAAGGTGAACAACTGCAATACAAATGAAGGGAGGAGAGTGCACCTTAAAGCCGCTCACTCATTCTTCCCCCTCCCAACGTCGTTCGTGGATCAGTATGCTGTCTTGGTGTTAAAGTGCTTGTGTGATCACCACTGGATCACTGTTACTCAAAGTATGTTCTTTCAAATGGACCTTAATACTCACAGGTGTTGGTGAGTTTTGCCTTAATGTCAATGACTGATGAAGGATCCAGTTATCACTATAGCACCCAATGCTGCCATCTTAGCTGCCAATTTTCGGGTCCATGGTGATCCTCTTAAGACCCTGGAGGGAATTACATTTACACCCTGGTATCTGGCTCTATACTGGAAGGGACATGCACCATGCAGTGTTGGAAAAAGCAAAAAGCCACCAGGAGCCAGGGAATGTTTTTTTTGGTAAATGAGACTTTGCATGTGTCTGTGCATCTGTCAAAAACCCCCTACCTCCTGGTGTCCACTTTAACAGATTAAACTCTATGTTCACCATTTCAGTTGCCACCATTATGTGATTTCCCCCACAGAAAACTATGAGCTTGCAGAAATAGGTATTCTATACAACCACAACTGTGCAAATCCTACTGCTGCCAGGGTAGAAGTAAACCAACAGCATTTCAATATAAGGGCTAATGGAAAAGTGAGCATATACATTTACAGATAGTACCTTCACGATGATACCATCACCTGTACACCCTCTTCTGTATCATGACTGGAACCCACTGTTGGACAGCCAATTAAAAAGTGTTCATGTCATACAGACAATGACATGAAGAGACCATTTACAGCAAACATAGTGCAGGAAAAGAACTGGGGCTTGGGTGTCATGTAACAATGGATTTAGTTTTATTTTATGCCAGCAATTTGTTAAACTAAGATGGGAGGTAAGTTGTTATATAGATGGAGATTAGCAAAACAAATCAAAAGGTTCTAATACTTATATTACCCTTAGGCTACGTACACGCGTCAGACGATTCTCATCCGATAATCACCTCAGGGCTGATATCGGACGAGAATCTGGCGCGTGTACAGCCCAATGACTCTCCTGGTAGATCCATGGACGAGGAACAATGAAGGTGAAGGAGAGAGAGCACAGCATGGTGCACTCCATTGCTCTCCCCCCTCCATAGAGCAGAATGGTGCTTCATGCATAGTGCAGTCGTTTGTCATTGGAAAGGAACAATTATTGCATGTGTGTACATAGCCAAAGTCGTTGTTTAGCTTACACCATGAGGAGCTATTTTTTCCAACTGTGTGGAAACTGATCACTGATGGTGATTTATGTTTTGCAAGATACTAAAGATTGCATGCTTGCTCCTTGGCAAACTATATTTATAGCAGTCCAGTGTCCTCCCCAGTCCCTTTTAGCTGGGTGCACCACCCTGCACTTTTCAGTAATCACCTGGATGTTTTTGGGAGAGTATTGGAAAGTTGGATCACAATACAAAGGCCACCACCTGCCTACAGCCAACCAAGCCTAAACAAATTCTGGGAAGAGTACTGCATCATATGGTCAGGCTATCAATTTTTGACAAAAGATTGGCTTTAAAAAAATGTACTCTATTCTAACTTTTAAAATGATAAATCTTGCCTAAAAACAACATTGCATCCACTACATGATATAAACCAATGCCAATTTATTGTCCAATGACTGACCCAATGGTAAGGACATGGTCAGGAGAATGTGAAAAGTAATAAGGCCCCTGAGTAGAAACCCTGGAAGGTGGCAATAGTTTAAAACAGAGCAAAGGTACACTTCAATAAATAAAAATTAAATCAAGTATGAAGACAAAGTCATGGTATCAATGATTTCTATTTTCCGGAATAGAAAGATCTGTTTTTACTTTGCCTCCGGCAGCCACTGAATCATATTCAGCAGCTACTCAAGGGCACACACACAACACTGGCATGACCTGCAAGAAGCTATTAGCACACTGGTCTGCCCGGTAAAGCAGCAAAGTCTGCCAACACACCACTCCAATGGATAAATCACATCCAGACAGTCAAACAATAACAACGTCTGATCGCAGCATAATTGTTATCATAAAATTTGCTTAAGAAAACAATGGAAACGCCGGCTTTCAATACGGAACCCTCCCTGCTGTGCCCTGTCAGATCCCAAATATCAGCAGATCAGTTAATGAGCCCACTGTTTATTTATTTATAAATGGAACTTTGGCAAAATCCAGAAGAACCGGGTCTAATCTCCTACATCCTGGAATCTTTAATATGGGTAGCTATTGAATACTGCGCCAGTTTAAAGAAATTGCCAACTGCTAAAAAAAAAAAATGAAATATAAAACCAAAGTCTGTTTCAGTGTATGAATGTTATTTAGTGTTTTACAGATCATCATCATATCATGGACAAACCACTGAATGTAAGAGGTTGTAAATGTGTGGCATTTGAATGAACGAATGTTAAATTGTACTTTTTTTCGTATTAAAGCTGAACTTTAGGCAAACTCCAAATAAGGTTTACCCCATCCACCTTTAGGTAATTACCCCAACAACATTTATTTAAAAAATACTAAAACGGGCCAATCCATGATGCACATACTTTTTTATTTTCTTCTGAAATGCACAGACGGTCCTTCTTTTGGTAACTAAGTTATGCCTGGTGAGCTGGACACTTCAAACTGGTTAAAGGTCCTCACAGGTCCGAAAAGCCAACAACAGCTTGAGGCTATAATAGGCACAGGCTACAGGGGTGAATCACCAGTAAATGTCATAGAAAGAAGCCCTACTGTGGATCATTTAGGGATATATTAAAGGTTAAAAAAGCTGGATGATTATTAAAGCATTGTGTATCTGGAAGACCTGCTATAGTTCCTTTTACCTTTTAAATTTTTTTTTTCCATTTCCAACCTGAATATCAGTGCTCCTGATCTTGTGAAATCTTTTTGCAGTCACTACCTGTCATGTGAGGTGTACTCCCCAGCGATGGCAGAAAGCCATTTTTCAGCTGGGTCTCCTGATAGTAACAACAGTGAAGTATGCTTGTGCAATGTACGTTGGCATGGCCGCTTGTAAACTCCATTGGGAAAGAATGTAACATGGAGCCAACACAGGGTAACAATTCAGGGGCAGAGCACTGTGATCCCAAAACAAGCAGTGCCTGAAGACAGGCCATCATGACAGGATCAGCAGGGAATATTTTATCATATAAAATGAAACTTAAAATTATATTACAAAATTCATTTTTAGTTTGCATCTATATAAAGGGGAGTTAACTAGGACTTTTTAGAGATAACAAGCGATTAAAAAGAAAAAGAAATACTAATTTATATATACACACATATACATACACACACACAATGCTCAACCCAGATATTTTTTTTAAGCTGGGATGGAAGAAATTGTAGGCGAGTTGCAGCTTCTGTATTGTGACTCATCAGTAACAACCCAAACACAGCCGGGCGGTTACTGAAAAGTGCCGGGTTGTTCACCTGGCTGAAAGGGGCTAGGGAGAATGCATCTTCTTTAAAGCACTACAGACACCAACATAATCCCCTATGGGACTATTGGACTTTACCAGAAGGCACCAAGGGACCATGGAAAAAGCAAGGTGTTAGGCAAGTAAAAGTAAATTTTATGGTCACCCAGACCTAAACATCTAACCCTCGTAAGCAGGGGCATTTTTTTTTCTAGAGTTCAGCTTTAAAGCGTACCCTATCTCGTGCCTATGCAGTGCAATATCAGGTGATGTAAGAATCCAGAAGAAAAAGAAAGAAGATAGTGATGCCCAGGGGTTCCTCTGTGCCGGGATGAAGACAGAATCCAGGACCGGGTGGAAGCCAGATATGGATGGATTAAGGGCTCTGCACAAGGAAAGGTAAGTGCCTTTTTTTTATAAATAAAAAAAACCTTATTATTGTGGTAAAATGGCTTTGTGCATTTAGCATTAGGACTGACTGATCTTTGATTTTTAGTTTCCCAATAATTTTGATTTCTCATTTTGAAGCCCCGTGCAGTAATAATTATCAGAACAAAGGTGGAAGTCAGCCCCTGCAGTTGGAAGGTCATCGGCTGTCTTTGGCGTCTTTGAAATACAAAACAAGTCCAGCCTCCGGTACACTTATCAATCCATCACCCGCTGGTTCCAGGTGCATTCCCTCATTCCAGCCGGAGATATAGAAGGACTCAAGGACAAATCACACAGCCATGGAATGAATTTTCTCTGGGAGTTTTAAACAATATTTCCTGCCCAAGAATTAACATCTGACAAGGAACAAGTCACAAAAATGTAACAACAACACAGAGGACAGTGCAAAAAAATGCATCATCCCGAGTATACAAAGCTGAGAGAGGTGCACACTGGGCACTCTTCTCATATATGCCACAGATACATTATTTATACACATGGAAACAGCACATAGGAAATGGAATCAGAAAACAAATTTAATTATTAAACATAAAATAGCAGATGCTTCTCCAGCTCTTTTAGCAAACTATTTTTTGTATGTGCAGGGCATAACAACAGGTTCTCTTTAGTGGCAACAAATGCTCACTTTTCCTTTGCTGCCTTGCCGCTGAAGAAGTGGCAGTGCCATTGAGTAATAATTAGAAACAGATAATCAAAAGCGCCAGATTTTGAGCCATATTTCCCCGGCGTTCCACTGCCCCTTTCTGTGATGGTCACTTTTATTTAATGGTGAATGGACAGCATCCACATATATAGCAAGCAACATGGGCACTGCTAAGTGGACCCGACCCTATTAAGTAAACCAACGACTTCCCCCACCTCCTAGATTGTAAGCTGCAGGGTCCTCCCCTCCTCCTGTGTCACTGTCTGTCATTTGCAACCCCTATTTATTGTACAGCGCTGCGTAAATTTGTTGGGCCTATATAAATCCTGTTTAATAAAACAATAAAAAAAGAAGCCCTTGTGTGTCATATTGACAGTGGTTTAGGTAAGTATTTTGGGCTTTCTGTTAGATTTCTAACAAATAATGATAATGATTAGCCAGAGCTGGGTGCAGTAGGTGGTTTGGGTTTGTTATATATACCCCCTGAAAGATCAAATCTGTTTGATAAGTGCAAAAATGTAACTGTAATCTGCCAACGGCTATCAGTCAGTATTATTCAATTTTCAATTATTCAATTATTAGTATTATTTCAAGTCACTTTTGTAAACTACAGAACAGATCACCTCTATGGTAGATAAATGAGTGGAAAAGGAGGACTGTTCTTCAGGTCTGAAGCTGCGTACACACTTGCAATTTTTGTCGTTGGAAAGGATCTTTCACGATCCTTTCCAACGACAAGGTGCTGCAAGATGCATGAACGATGCTGTACATACAGCACCGTTCATGCTCTATGGAGAGGGGAGGGGGAGAGCGACGGAGCGGCACCCTGCTGCGCGCTCTCCCCTTCCCTTTCATTACGATCGGCTGTCGTCCATCGTCTGTGGATCCGGCAGGAAGATTTTCGCCCGATAATTGGCCGATGCCGATTATCGGGCGATAAAAATCTGACGTGTGTACGTAGCTTAAGACTTCTTGTCCTAGGATAGCTCCTCCTTCATACACTATGGTAAGAGAATACTCCAGATGGAAATAAAGGGGAAAAATCCAGTAAATAGAAAACTAATGCAGCCACCAAGTCTAAGATGCTATAAATTTTTGCTCTTGGGTTTAGATACACTATACATCCCACAGGGTACACTATCTACATTGATGTTCTTTCCATGATCTTATGGGTATTCTCAAGGTTCTGTGATTTTCTCTAAAAACCCAAAAATATACTCGCAGCTTGGCTGACACCTTAGGAAAATCAGCCCTGCACAATAAGACAGTATTGATTACAAGCTCCATGCTGGGAAGGAGATGAACGTATGACTGCATGCAGTATGTAACACTCTGTAAAGGAGGGAAACAAGGGAAATAGTATAATGGTAAATCTGGCAGCCAAAAGCCTGCTGCATGTGATGCTCCTGTGCTGCCACCCATGGCATTGATATTTATTATTATAATTACACAGTATTTATATAGTGCCATCATATTAAGCAGCGCTGTACAAAGCCCATTGTCATGTCACTAGCTGTCCCTCAAAGGAGCTCACAATCTAATGTCCCTACCATAGTCATATGTCTTTATTAAAGTCTAAGGTCAGTTTTGGGGGTAAAACCATTAACCTAACTGCATGTTTTTGGAATGACATTCTCCATGCCCTTTGTGTATTTGGTAAGGTGGTTTTAAAGAAGAACTCCTTACCAAACTTTCCACAAGGCATCAAGCTGATTCAGGCATCATCTATACTAAAGGGTAATCCAGGGGTTTAAGTAGACCTAGACTTATTTATTGAAATCCTAAAAAAGCTATGAAAATTAGCAATTCTAAATATGCAGCTCTCATTAATAGAATACCTGGTGAGTACACAGGGTGACAACTATGTCACAAGTGTGCAGGTTATCTGCAGCAATGCCATACCGGGTTTCCAGTCTTATATAATGATTAATGGATGCCACTGAAACAAATGTAATATAGATAGGAAGTGACTGAACGAGGCTGCAGGATAAGCAATGGCATCTGCCGATGATCTAAAGTGTTTCAGCAAACCCACTATGATCCGGAGTCTCCACACAAATGGGAAGTAAAGTTATAAAACGTGTGGTATATTACTGGGGATTGCTCATGGCAACGGGATGCTTACGGGCAGATAATAGGCAGCAGACTCCAAAAGTCCAAAATAACAGCAGTATTTATTTCTTTAGTCAAGTGTTACAGCACACTCTACAAATTTACAACAAAATAATAAACAGTAGCCCGGCTGGGCATCTGGCTACCTCACTGCAAGCCCCCTCTTTCGAACATACTCTATATCACCTTTGTTCACTCACAGTTTAAGTCTTGTTTGCCCACTGGCTTTCCTGGAGCTCTGTCCCCTTTTCCTGCAGCCTGGAACAGACTCTGGCTCCCTTCTCAGCCTGGAACCCTCTGGCTGCCTTCTCAGCCTGGAACCCTCTGGCTGCCTTCTCAGCCTGGAACCCTCTGGCTGCCTTCTCAGCCTGGAACCCTCTGGCTGCCTTCTCATCACACTCCAGCCTCTGACTGATCACACTCCCCCCTTGCACCTGAGTACAGGTGAATATAAGCCAAATCAGGATTGGGTTGGGCTATGGAACCAACCCTTTCACTGCCTTGGCCGGCTCCAGGGCCCTATAGAACTTGGTTTCTTTTCTAGGAAACCTAACCAAACCTAATAATTCTCTCTTTACCTGGAACATTTAACACTTCCCCTGCATTTCTTAGGGACACATTGTCACAAAGGTAAAGTTAGAATTATATTTACCTTACCCCCATCTTCCGCAGTGCCTAGGTGAGGATAAAATAATCGCCAATCACCAGTCCTGTGTTACACAGGCCAAATACAGCAGGAATAGAATATAGAATAAAATTACTTTATACTGCATGTAAAGGCAAGCTTTCAGTTTAGAAGAATGGGGAAGAGTTGGAGTATCTGTCAAGTTTTTATTGCTGTGCCCAATCAAAATCAAAAAAATTCAGCTCAGTCACTCAATTTACCCCCTGGCCAATATATATATTGCAGGTTGCATACAGATGTACAATCACTGGCAGTGCCCATTATATGCCATCACTGTGACCTCACATATTCTATTCTCATTCTCAGCACCGATCTGCAGTCAGGTTTATTATAACTGCAGCACGAGTCTGAATGGGAAGGTCATTGGAAGTCATCATCACCAGCGAAAAAGACAACGTTACTTATACAGCCTATAGGACACAGCCAATCAATGGAGGACTAAGCTAATATCCTGCAAATGACAACCCACCTATCATGCATAAGGTTCCAAATATTATCTGAAATAAGAACTGACTGTGTTAAGATTTCTCATTTCATTGTCAGCTCAACCTAAAGGAAGAAAATTAAAATAGAATTAGCCCCAATGGGCAACACAGACAGGACAACTTTCCCACCCCTGTGCAGGGTCTATTATTAGGCCATTTGGTGAAAGTTGCTGTTTGACTGATGAAATCTTGTTCGTGTAGACAACACCGATGAAAAGAAATCAATAAAAGATTACTATAGATAGAACACCATAGTAATCATAGATTTTAAAAAAAATTACACATAAACTGGACAATTCTTCGCGAGAAATGACAAGGAAGAAGCTATATATCTGTGTGTGATAAATTCATCAACAAGATTCATGTTCTTCTTCATAATCTTCATCATCACAAAACTTATACAACAAGGTTAAGAACAGAAGAAGCATAAACCCATCTCAGCCAATCAAAGTTCACTTTCCCTTGTTCTATGCTCATCTAAAACATCTGATTGGTTGTCATGTCATCCCCCATATCCCTGCACAGCGTTATTAAATAAAATCAATCTGTGTGACTGCAATCAGTGCAAAAACTCAATTACACCCCAGTCAGATGACATATGAATAAGGGAGCTGTACAGTGCTACTGCAGATGTGAGTGATATGGAAATGAATGCGCTATTCATGGAGGGAGAACACAAGGGAGACAGCAGAAGGCGGTCATAGAAAATGTATAATAAAGGGTGATAGACGTGTCATGTAGATTGTAAGAATAAAATGCCATGTGGGGGATGACAGCAAATCATTTTTGAAACTGCAGCATAATATGATGATTTATTAAAGAGTGTGCAAAATAAACAGAACCAGGGAACCCACACACAATCTACACGATATGCCAGGGTATCTCAGCCAGGGTTCCTCCAGAGGTTGCTGGGGGTTCCTTGAGCAATGAGCAGTTTGTACTTCTCAAGTCAGTTTAAAGTGGACCTGTCAACAAATTTTTACCATTATATAAAAGGATAGCTAACACATCAATATAGTGTATATGTGTGTTGCTTTTTTTTCTATCCATTCCATTTTTCTTTTCCATCCTTACCTGGTTAAGACTAAAGGGGAAACCCACAGCCTCCTGGGATATGACATGTCAGGCCTTGTGCTGCTCCTTCTGCGCATGCCTGAAATTGGGCATGCGTCATCTTAGAATGAAAAAAAAAGTGCTCATCTCACACATGCGCAGTAAGATCGTCATTTTTTTTAATGTATTTTCTGGAAGATACGTCAACCAAACTTGTGCCGGCGCAGTGCGAGATCGGGTGACATGAGCAGAACCCAGAAGAAGAAAAAAGATGGCCGTGCCCGCTGTTATGTCCGTCCTGAAATCAAGGAAGAAGCGCGGGTGGTGCAGGACCAACTGAACTCTGTGGAAAGATTGATGGGTTTTCACCAGTAAAGGAAAGTGAAATATTGTACAGCCCTCCATCCCTCTACAATACGATTGCAATTGGTCCGGCTCCGTCCCAGATTTTTTCTTCTTTCCAGCAAGATCAGGCATGAGCAGAAAGACAAGCCTGAAGCCTCATTGGATATGTGACATATGCATCCCATGAGCCTGAGGGTTTCCTAAAAAAGATAGGGGTCCATCCCGAAAAATTAAAAAAAAAAAAATTATATATATATATATATAGCCACCCATTTATATAATGTAGAAAATGTCATAATAGGTCCACTTTAAGTGCCACCAATAATCTTCCTGGATATCTGTAAGGGTGACATTCTTCCCACTGACCATCACACTAATGTACTGTGAGCTGTGGGTATATTAACCCCCTGAGAGGTAATCCCAAGTGTGGCTCGGGGCAAAAAAAACATGCTGAAAGTGGTAACCCTGAGCCACAATTGGGGGAGCTAAAAACATAAAAACTAAACACTTACCTGCTCCCATCGGCGTCCTCCAGTGTCCTGGCTGTCCATGCCCGTCCTCGGGCCACGTCCTCCTCCTCCGATCTGTCCCCTAGCGAATGAACTGACCTTCCCCGGGAGTTCCCTGTGCGTGCAGGAATTTCAAATTATTTTTTATCGGATTCAATACAAAATACCTGTATTGAATCCAATACAAAGTAAACATTATATATATATTTTTTATTTATTTATGCACCCTTGTTTTAAAAGATTTTTGTGTTTTATATTTAGAGTTTATTATTAATTTATTAAATATCTGACATTATTCGGTAAATTATGCCAAAGAATTACAGGCCTACGATGTAAAATAAATTAAAATGTACCGCTTTTATACATATAAATCCAGATAGAAATGAACGGCCCAGGATTTAATTATAGCAGGGTGCTGAAATTTATTATAAGGCTTCCGCCATGTTAAAGTTGAGAAAGGCTATTATATATATATATATATATATATATATATAATCCATGAGCCTAATTTATAAAGCAGTGAATCTGACATTCCCTTAAATCTTTCCTGGTGGGAATCATTTACTACCATTGAAACACACAGAGCTGGAAGATTCCCACGAGGGAATGTCAGATTCCCTGTTTTATTTTTATTCCCATGTGTCTTTTTATTGTGTCACATGTATATATTTTCATTCTATATATTTATATGAACCAAGCAGATAACTGATTGTTATATTTGGGGTATAGATGCACCTCCTAGATTGTAAGCTCTTCGGGGCAGGGTCTCCTCCTCCTGTGTCACTGTTTGTATCTGTCTGTCATTTAAACCCTATTTATTGTACAGCGCTGTGTAATATGTTGGCGCTATAAAAATCCTTATTGATTATAATAATAATACAGTCCTGGAATCATAATAAATGTCCTGAATATATGAAGCACACAAATCTACATGCACCTGTGAGCAAGCTGATAAAAGAAATAAACGTACAATATAATATAATATAAAAATAAATGTACAATCTAACATAATATAAATATAATATAGAGATACATGTACAATATAATTTAATACAGAGATACATGTACAGGTCCATGTGGAGACCCAGTAAGAATTGTCCGTGCACAGTAAACAATGCAAAGCTCCGGTAATGAGTAGGCGCAGTGTCTGCAGATACCGAGCCGGGGGTGACCCGTGCAGGGCTCAGATGACAATCTGCTGACACCCAGCAAACATGATCCTGCCCTGATCTCTCACCTCCATCCCCGGGGCCAGGAACCTGTCACCGCCTGGGGCGCCCCGCCTCCCACACACACACCCGGTAGGTGGGGACACGGCAACCTTTTAGCAAGCACTTACCGGAGCATTGAGGATACCGATCCGCGCGCAGCACAATCCCGGATCCCGCAGCGATAGAGTACGGAGGCGAGGGCGTGGCCAGAACACGCTGCGTCACTCCCTCTGCCTGATCTAGACACGCCCACCGCGCGCCATCACCGCCCACACTGGCTTTTCCTGCCTGGACACGCCCTCTTGCTCGGGATTCTCTTTCTCTGGATAGCCACGCCCTCTGCCAGACGGTGCGGTGACGTCACTAGTTGGCTCTCCTGGTCCCTCGTGGTGCACCTGTCGGTCGTGCCCGGGGCGTGTTTGGTGGAAGGGGGGGAGATAACAACAAGGCTGACTTTTTTCAGTGTGTGTGACCTATACAGCTGCACTCTAGGCAGATTACTGAACACCCACTATAGAAAGTTTATTATATATTTTAATATATTTTTGTTCATCAAGTCGCATTCAGGTACTTATACTAGCTGCCCTTACACATACATTTATTTTTTAAATCAAAACTATTGCATGAAATATTCTACAGATTTATTTTTATTCAATATGATTTCATGTACAGCGCTGCGTAATATGTTGGCGCTATATATATATCCTGTTTAATAATATTAATGATGCACAATTGTCAGTGAATCAGGACATAAAAATGTACATTCTGTAATTTGGGAGGGTGGGGGATTTTATATTGCAGAACAGACACGGTGCATCTGATTATTAAAGCTACCCAAGAAAGGAAAGGATAGACTATCATGGGTGAACCTGGGTAATCTAGCAAACTTGGAATGGATTTCTTAAAAATCATGTGCTGTTGGCAAAGGTTTTTATTCCAGGACCAGATCCAGCCCAGGTTTGCTGGATCACCCAGGTTTTCGCATGATAGTCTATTGTCTTGTAGAGCTTTAGTAAATCAGATTCATTCTGTCTCATTTACAGCATAAAGGATTCTTAGCTGATTGTTAGCCATCATCTTTCCAATGTACACTTTGCTAAACAGGAAAAATTCTGCTTTAGTGTTTCACACGCTCCCCCTTCCAGATACTGCAGATCAGGGAGGAGTTTAGTGCTGTCTGACTAGGAATAAGTGGGTGGGCCAGGTGCTGATTGACAAGCTTGTGAACCAATCAGCAGTATTGATACTGATAACCACACCCCCTGTGAGATCCCTGCACAGCCTACACAAGGGTGACAATTGCTCGATCTTAAAGCAGGTCTGACCTGGATAAGACATGCTGCATCCGAAGAAACCCAAAGTATTGGCGCGCGGGCGCGCGTGCGTGTGTGTGTGCGTGCGTGCGTGTGTGTGTGTGCGTGTGTGTGTTTGTTTTACCAAATGGCAGTCCCTAATCCAAAGTGTCTAACCACTGTGCCCTACCATGGAGGAGCAGGGTGCCGCTCACTCATCCTTCCCCCTCTCCATGGAACATTCATCTGTCACTCGAAACAATCATGAAAGATTCTTTCAAACGACAATCATCCAACATCCTTCTGACATCTGTAGGAGGCTTTATCCTCCACCCTTAGCATAGGGACACCAGAATAGGACCTTGATATAGGAGCTGCCACCTTCTAATGGATTAATATTTGGAACTAGCAATATCTGGTATGCTGCAGGTGTCATAGTTATCCCCTGGCTTTATCTTACATACAAGACCAGGGTGCTTTTATTTTCTGCGTTTTTTTTTTCTTTATTTTCTACATTTAATTTCATATTTTCTAATGCAGCTCCTTACTTTAAAACAGAAGCCTGGCAGTTCAGAGACGTCGTGGGTGCAGGTATATTCAGGATTTATTCAGTATACACAATGGTTACATCAGACCTATAGGCCTGGAGGTATGATACACACACTGCCTGTTTACCTGTTATTATTGTATTCACAGGCTGGTTATGTAACACAAAGCAAATATTTTCAGTTCAAACAGAGAAGTATGTTAGGGTTTAGATGAAGCAAAAAGGAAAGAATACGTACGCACCTAAACAATTTTAAGGGTTTTAAAGCATGAACATCCAATGATACAATAGTTATACATGATATCATTTATGTAGATAGACTCCTAAAAGGAAAGAAAATCAACATGCTGAAAGGTTCTGCAAATATCCAGCTACATTTACTTAGATATGTATTCTCATCATGTGAAGAAAGAACAAAACAACAAACAGCTCACATAATAAAACATGAAAAAAGAATTATTAATAAAAACATAGTATGAAATAGGAAATATTTATATATATATAATATACATACTGTATATATATATATATATCTATATAAAAATATAATATATATATAAATAAAATGTATTCACAACCCCCCCCCCAGTCACTTCATTAGGTACATCTGTTCAACTGTTGATGCAAATTTAATCTAATCAACCAATCACATGGCAGCAGCTCAGTGAATTTGCACAGAAGTCATTGTCTAGCACCTGCTGAAGTTCAAACTGAGCATCTCAGGTCTGAGCCTGCGATGGGAGAGTTGGTAGGTTGTGTCCAGAGCCAAGCGCAGTTCTTCGTCTGACCCCGCAGGGGTGGCACACAGGCCAAAGCCCCGGAGCACCAAAATGCCACAAAAAAGCTATTGTAAATTTTTTTAGTTAAAGAGTTGATCAACCACCTTGCAATTATCCCCCCGCTACTCGGCAGACATAATTGACAGGAGGGGCGTCCCCATGTGTGCACAGGGAATCCCCTACATCATTATATTGGGCGTTAGCTGTGCGGGACCCGCACAGACCACGCCCACACTAACCCTGAGTATGTGCTACATGGTGCCCCCACACATTTTCACCTCACCAAATCTGGCCCTCTTTGCAAAAAGTTTGGACACGCCTGATGTACAACATGCGGAGCCTTGAAGTAGATGGGGTACAGCAGCAGGAGACCACAACTAGTAAAAACTGGCATCTGAGGCACAATTAGCAATGAAGCACCAAAATTGGACAAAAGAAGATTGGAAAGAGTCTTATTTTCGACTGTGACATTCAGATGGCAGGATCAGAATTTAGCATCAACAACATGAAAAGATGGATCAATCCCCCCTTGTATCAAAGTTTCAGGCTGGTGGTGGTGTAATGGTATGGTGAATATTTTTGCACTTTTAGGACTTTTTAGTACCAACTCAATTTCTTAAATGCCACTGCCTACATTTGTATTTTTGATGACCATGTCCATCTCTTTATGACCACAGTGGGTCTGATTTATTAAAATTAGTGAAGCTTGGTGATCCAGCAAACCTAGAATCGATTTCTTAAAAGTCATTTGTTATTTGTTAGGAAGTGTTTTCAATCTTGGAGCAAATCCATTCCAGGTATAGTGGATTACCCAGCTTCATTGAAGAAATGTTTCTTCTCCAGTGTATCTTCTGATGGCTTCTTCCCGTAGGATAATGTGCCATGTCACAAAGCTCAAACTACCATGACAAATGGCTAAGGAGGTTAGCACTCTGGCCTTTGCAGCACTTGGTCCCAGGGTTGAATCTCAGCCAGGACACTATCTATGTGGAGTTTGCAGGTTGTCCCGGTAATTGCATGGGTTTCCCCATGGGTGCTCCGGTTTCTTACCACATCCCAGAAACATGCAGTTAAGGTAATTGGCTTCCCCCAAAAGTTGAACCTCTTTGTGGGACAGCTAGTGACATGACTACGGACTTTGTACAGCACTGCATAATATGTTGGTGCTATATAAATACTGTGTCATAACAAAATGTATATTTTGCATTAGGTATGTGCAGCTGACAGGTTTGCAGACAGTTCGTCATACTTTGTCAATATGGACCAAAATCCCCAAGGAATGTTTCCAACAGCTTGGTAAATTTATGCTATGAAGAATTATGGCAAAGCAGGGGTCCTATCCTGGTGTACCTAATAAAGAAGCCAATATAATATATATATTTGCACATATCCAGCTGAATGGTGCTAATATGACATGTGTACAGTATTACATGTGTTTTTTATACTTGTTTTTTTAGTCCTTACCATGATAAAGAATTTACAAATCCACTAGACATTTCCTTTAACTGGCAGCCTCTGGAGTGGCAGAACATAGACAACACACTGGCAGCAAAAGCTTCTTTTCTGAATACATTTACATAGGCATTGTATGTTTTATTCTATTTAAACAGCATCTGAAAACATCAAAGTTATTTTGGGGCACACAGACAGGGATGCTGGGTCCATCATGTGAAAACACCTGTAATATCAAAGCATGTGAGGCTTACAGGAAAAGAACGAATTGTACCCAGGAGCAGTTCAATTGTTATCTATAATGTATGTGGCCAGGCCTTTGATGGCTAGATGTGGGATTTTAGAACTGTGAGATCTAAGAAGACTGAGATTGTCCTGAGGGAGATAATTCCAGCTGACAGTATTTTGGAAGGTGCTGCTGATACTGAAAGCATACGAAGGAGAAAAGACACGGAACATCGCTAACATTATGCATGCCAAAGGGGCACTTTTATAATAATTTATTACTTTTATTTCCATAAACTTTTTTCCTTTCTTGTTTATGTCTGGTATTCAAATATCTCTCCATAAATATGGGCAATGATGCCATCTCCGGGGGAAAATTTTACAAAACTGCCTCCCACACCAGGCTGATTGGATGTTGATCTTGCTTGGAAGCTATTTGATTTTTATTACAATTTATTGAGATTTATCAAAGCTCTCCAAGACTGGAAAACTAATAAAGGAGAACATGGGAAAGCCAGCAAACCTGGATTGTATTTCCTAAATATAATTTCATAATAATTGGTGCCTATTTTCAACGCTGGACCAGAATAATTTTAGGTTTGCTGGATCACCCAGGTTCTCCTTTGATTGTCTATCTTCTCCAGTCTTGGGGAGCTTTGATAAATCAGGCCCATTGTGTCCAGTTGGTGCAATAGATTGTCCTTAGATTTTCTATGGCTGCCCTTAGCTATGAGATGACTTTTGCCCACATCTGGCAGTCATTTCAGCAAATGGGGAAAATAGGGGATGGACAGAGAAAAATACTCTCCTATGCATCGGCCAAAATAATGTTTTTAGGAGGCAGATGGTTGTATTCAGGGATGCAGATGCAATTGTCTGAGAGAGGTGCCTTCCCATCCAACACCTCAAATGGAAGTCTCAGCAATGTGTTACAACTGTTAGCTTTATCTTTTACCAGCTGCAGTGTTTTTTTTTTCAACTTACCTCCCTAATTAAGTAAATGTCTCCTAACCATTTCAGTTGTCATACCCTGTATTCATTTTACATTTTCCTATTTTACATTTTCATTATTGGAAATAACATTGTCATTACACTTTATATAGCAAACCTATTATAACAAAGTAATAATAACTTTTTATGCACCACTGTTTTACAAAAATGTATTTATTTTCTATAAATCACAAAGACAAAAAGATACAAAACAAAAAAAAACTTTTTTTCAGTGAGCTATAAAACAATTAATTGTTCTTACTGAACTGCACACTATTCATGTCGAGCTGAATCTGCGCAATTAGCACCAGGGCTCCCTGTACTACGCAGTGCTGTAGATCTGTAATTTAGCATCAGGAACTTGACTGATCAACGTCATTTGTCACTTATTGTAATTGTTGCTGGACAACATGATTGAGGATAAATAGATTTTTGTGAACATTATGATATAAAAATAAAATCAGTAAATATGTGTTGATTTGTTTCTGTGTGTGTCTATTACCATTTTGTTAAATCCTTTCTGGGAATGGGTAGGATGTAATAATGTACCCCTGTCCTTATCCCCCTGTTAATGGGGCAGATAACATATAGCCCCCTTATTACAAGAATCTTTCAAATTCTACTGTAAGCCCCTAACAAACCCCCACATTCATTTAGGGGAAAGAATGCTGCTTTAACCTCCCTAGCGGTTCATTTCTTTCTATTTTTTTATGTCTAAAGCTGTACATTGTACATAATAAAATAGTATGAGTATAATAAAGTTTGAAACACAAAATCATGTAAAAACAATAAATTAAATAAAAATCTATATTTTTTTTTATTTTTTTTTTAATTAAAAAAAATACATATTATACTCATACCATTATATATACTGTAAAATAAATGATCTTGAAAACAATGTAGTGATTTTACACATATAAATCCAATGTATTGCATTCAATACAGATATTTTGCATTGAATGCATTACAAATGGATTTTGAATTTCCCGCCTTGCCGGCAACATACACCCGCACCGACGTCACCGGGAACTCCCCGGTGACTCATTGGGTGCAAAAGCCCGCCAGAGGAAGAAGAAAGAAGACAGAGATCGCGGCGATATACGGCCCCGGACGCCGGTGGATCACGTAAGCGCTGTATTTACTATTACCTCCCATAGGTTTACCTACTCCGAGTGTGACTCGGGGGTTACTGCTTTTAGCAACTTTTTTCTACTTCGAGTCACACTCGGGGTTACCTCTAGGGAGGTTAAGGCATCAACCAAGCATGTTATTTTTAGGATCTGTGTATTTTTATTGTTGAAAAAACTATTGTTGGAGGCTAATGTGCAGAATTTTTATGCAAAACCATCTTTTTAAGTCTTCTTAGATACAATTATGTTATCTGTCTGTTCCCAATTCCTTTAAATTATTTTTTCCATTAGCTGAATGCTTTCAGTTCTGTGTCATAGTAATGATCTGTCAGTCAATATAAAAGAAAAAAAAGAATAATTCCAGCTTGTTGGCAAAGGAGGGATAAGGCCTACAAACCAGTGAGACTTCCGAAGATAAAATGAAACCTTAAGCTACGTACACACGTCAGATTTTTATCGCCCGATAATCGGCATCGGCCAATTATCGGGCGAAAATCTGGCGTGTGTACAGTCGGTGCATCGTGCAGTCCCTTGTCGTTGGAAAGGATCGTGAAAGATCCTTTCCAAGGTTATTGACTTCACAATCACCAATTCTGCTGGTCCATTAAATTTGTGGGTGTTGAATTGCTTTGTTTCTGGTTTTTACGTATGATGTTTGTGATACCAGATGGATGGAAATCTACCACTTTTGGCAATCATGTTATTTCCAACACATTAGACTCAGCATTATTCTACTAAGCTAACTTTCAACAAGCAGTTAAATCTCTTGGTAGCAAGGAGATTTAATCACTTATGTAGTCAAAGGCTTAGTGTTCACAGCAGCAGGAACAGCCACCATTGCGGGTGGGGGGATTAAGCACAGGAAGACAGGTTTGCCTCAGGAAGTACAACAAATAAGTATAGACACAAGGCTGGTAAAATCTAAAAATGAGAAAATTCTGGTAAAAAATGTGATCTTTCAACACCTACTTTTTATACAAATTCCTAATTTGGCATCATTATTTTATTACCTTATTGGAGTTTAGTAAACAGACATTTTTTTTCTCTGTGAATAGCAGATCATAAAACAATTTATATCCTTTGTCAGTCTGCAGGTTTTTCTAGTTCTTCACTTACCCTGGGAATATATGACAAATGAGCCATGTTCCTATGCCAGCATGTACCTTACACTACCAGTCCTTTGATGATTGCAAATGTCTTCTCTTGTATTTTGACTTGTGTCCTAAATAAACCAGCAAGTCAATCTGCGTACACTGAGGACTCCTGCTCTTATATCTTGTTTTTATTGAACTTTATATAGTTGTCTAATGGTTATGTAACTCTACGTATTTGTCATTTCTACATTTTTTTACATGTTTGTGCCATTTGAAGCATTTTCCTGTTTCGATAACACCGATTTTATCAAGCACCATGGGACACGATGGCACTAAATAAATAATTAATACATAAAGTTGCAGTTGTCTGGGTCAGTTTTCATCTGCATTCACAGTTCTTTCTTATTCCTCTGACGTGTCTAGATGAGAACTGTATTTGTTTAGAAAATTAATCACTATCTCAGTGTTTTGCTATGGGAATTATTCACAACTGTGCTATAATAGGAATACAGATTCAGATGTGTACTGGCTGATAATAGGAGATAATGTACTTCTGTCTAGAACGGAGATTGAGAAAGTCCACAAAAAACATACTGATACGTTCACCAAAGTATAACACTTGCAGAATTTTTATAAAGTGTATTATTGCTAATAAATTGATTTAATTGAACAAATTTTTATTACATAGATGTATTGCATATTGTAAATTGTGTATGGCATATTAATATTTTTGTATACCTTAGTATTTTGTATGCAAAAGCTAAATCACAAAAATTATCTATTAGGTTTTCACTTCTATAAAGCCATATACTGTAATAATACTGTATTTACTGTAAATATCTAGTCATATTGCATATCAAGGATGAAATATGGGTGTGTGTGTTTTTATGTGTTTTGCTACTACATCAAGCTGCTCATTGCCAATAAAACTAATGGAGATCCAGACCGACTCGCTCACAAAGGGTATGTTGGTCTGGCTCTCCAGCAGTCAAACATGCTTATTTCACACTGTTCCAATCAACAATGTCATGCTCCCTAAACAACCATAGACTTGTTAATCTCTTCTTGACCATAGCCACTTGGACAAATCTTTCCAGGGGAGTCACAGCAATAAAAATCAGTAAGTTTATGTTGATATTTAAATTAAGGCTTCTTAATTCAGTGTGTGTGGGTATAAATACTTTTATTTTTCTCTTTCCGGAAATGGGTAAGTGCCACCAATATACAGTACTCCTTCCCCTGGGTGAGAGGGTAAAAAACTCAAGCAATGGTGTTTTCCTTATTATACAGACTTTTATCCAGGCATGGAACATTGGTGGCCAGGAGAAGAAAAGTCTCTAAAGATGCTTTCCCCTTTTCCCCCTATCATGTACAGGTAGTCCCCGGATTAGACAAGAGATAGGGATTGTACGTTTGTTTCTGTTAGTTTCTGTGCTTTGATATGCAAAAAAAAAAAAACAACTGCAGAGTTTGTCTTGGTCATTAAAGGGTTACTACAAGATGTTCCAGAAGAGCTCTGTCCTTAAGATCACCCACAACCTCAGCTGGGAATATCTAGGAGTCGTCCATATGTCAGCTGTCCTTAACTTGGGGACTACCTGTATAGATCTAGGCCCAATGACTTCTCTTACCATAAGAGAGTCCCAATATAGTGGTAGTGATTGTGGAAAAGGTGAGTGCAGATAGCAGAGCTCACTGCAGAGGTAGAAGGTACCTGTTACTCATTCAAGGAAGAGTTCTTGGAAGGAAGAGTTAAAAATTAGGAGGCTTAGGACACTGTAACTTGAAAGCCAATGACTACAAGCGGTCCAATGGAGGATATGAGGAATAGTAGGTGTGGCTAAGACTTGCTAATTTTTCTTCCTGTAACCTCTTTGCTTTGTCTTTGCTTCCTAGTTTCACAATATTATGCTTTCCAATGCCCCAGCTTTCCAATTTCCTCCACAGTGGGTTAGACGAAGAAGATATTATTGTCATTCAGTGTAAATATCAATGACATAAAAAAACTAGCAGTGACAGGCAATTCTTACCAAGGACAGGGAAATATCAGTGACATGCAGATATTACCGATGACATGCGGGTATCAACACAAGACAGATTCCTCCAATAGGCAGGAACTTCACTGACAGGTGGATTCCCCAGGTACAAGTACCCTATAGACATGCAGGTTCTACAGTAATCCGCAGGTTCTAGTGATAGACTCCAATGACAGGCAGTAAGTAGTGGGCAGATGAGTGGCCGGCAGACAGGAAGCAAAGCCAGCACTCCATTTTTGTTACTGATCCTGCAGAAGACAAATCTATGAACAGACGTGTAGTAATAAAAAAAAGAAGGGACATGGTACTATGCCTGGCCCACCCCACTACACCCCAGCCTATGTGTCACTCAAAGGGAAAGAAACGTCCCTCGGAGTGGCGTCATGATACCATTACCCGCCCGGGCTAAGCCTGCGATGGGAGAGTAGGTTGTGTTCAGAGAGACAACCCACCCACCACCCTGAGCCTGAAAATTCTGATGGGAGACATGGTCCGCAGCTCTGGCGGTGCGCTCCCCCCCCTCAGCTGGGTCCTTCTCCTGACCCCACGTGGGGGCCGACCGGTCAGAGCCGAGGACCACCAAAGAAGTCTTTGTAAAATAAAAGTGGGCACGCTTGCCAATTACCAAATAAAGTGGGGGCTTGGTGTTCCCCACTATACCACTGTCTACGAACCTATAAAAGTCCATTTTCTGCTATTGCAGCTGTGTGTTTGTAATACTGTTTTCTCGTAATGGGATCACACTACAGGCTATTTACACCATAAAAGTAAATAAATAAATAAATAAAGGCTGGATGTAGCTCTACTACTCCTACTTGCTACCCAGTAAGTTTACCTGCCAAATTTAAAAACAATATTTATACACAAAGATATATAGCAGATTAGGGTCAGTGCCAGTTCAAATAGTTCCCTTTTATTTATGCTCCATTTGTAATTCTGTTTCGTTTTATCACAATGACTTGAGAACTGGGCTCCCTGTACAATGGTGTACATAGCGGTATACATGACTCTGCTTTGTGTATATGTTCCTTCTATGGATCCCACGGGTGTCAGGTGTCCGTTACAGAATCAGATCAAGTATAACCTGTATGAAATGTATGGGAGGGGAATAAATAAAACTAGCAGGCAAAGGCACATTTCAGAAGTATTAAAAAGATATTTTTTCTTTATGAAAAAAAAAAATCATGAATAGCTGAAAAAAAGTTTTTAGCAAACAAAGTTTAAATGTAATCTGCATATATTTAGTATTCTCTGGTTTCTCCTTTTCATCAGCAAATTGAATAAAACCTATTTTAATTACAGACTTTTTTATAGCCCACTAATTAGATGACTATTAGATCACTGTGCTTCACTGTACAATGCAGGAAGAATTTGGATGGTAGGAGGGGGCGGGACAGTGCTTTATTATTATTTATATACAGTATTTATATATCGCCGACTTATTACGCAGCACTTTACAATGCTCATAGCCATGTACTAGCTGTCCCTTAAAGGGGCTCACAATCTAATGTCCCTACCATAGTCATATGTCTATAGTACAGTCTAAGGTCAATTTTGGGGAAGCCAATTACCTAACGGCATGTTTTTTGGAATATGGGAGGAAACCCGAGTACCTGGAGGAAACCCAGGCTGACACAAGGAGAACCTGCAAACTCCATGCAGATAGTGTCCTGGCCAGCATTCAAATTTGGGACCTAGCGCTGCAGAGGCCAGAGTACTAACCTCCGAGCCACCGTGCTGCCCATATGTGCTTTCCATTGCCTACTACACATAGAAGTTGTGATAATGCCACATCTGATTCTAAGCCTCCCCAATTGAAAGTACTACAATCCAATGAATATAAAAGGATAGGCCAGGGACAGTAGGACTGGGAAGGAAATGGCTAGATGATGCTGGATGTCCTTAAACTTTGCTTTGCAGCTTCTATTGCACATAGTGAGCAGGGGTGTAGTTGTAAAAAAAGAATAGTGAAGGCTATCCAACCTATACGGGGGTCCCGAAAAGATCACAGCGCACCCACGCATGCCCGCCCCACTACACCCCTGATTGTGAGAAGCTTACAATGCAAAGTGGAATCAGAGTAAGCTATTTTAGTACAGATGAAGAGCATGTAGAACTGTGGAAGATGAAAGGTAAGATTGAAGTTTAGCTGTATTTATTAGTACATTCTAATCAAACAACAAAACAAACAATGGGAAAAAAAAACTATCCAGGACCTAAACAAATGAAAAGGCCAGTTTTCTGCAATTGTTAGTATACTCAGCCTTTTAGACAGCCCATGACCTCTCCGCTCCAGGAGTGTGAAATCCACATCTTACAACTTACTGTCACATTCCACCCTCCTTTATTTCACTGCTGAGTCCCGTATTGACATAAAGGTCAGAAGGGACCAACCCAGGGCTATAAAACGATATTTCCCCAACAATCCGGGAAGTGTTGAATTCTGAGTCTGACAGAGGGGTTTTCTGAGCCAAAAACACACACCAGTAAGTTTATATTTCTAGCAGTGGGAAGTACTACTCTTTATCATTGCAGTTCTGAAAGTTTTCCACCAGGTGAAACATTATAGGGCAAGGCTTTGTGAGCTGTTGCTTTGCCATACAAATGATCTGGATCACGATCTGTAGCTTCAGTGTCATAGCCTCTAGGTACTATGTTCCAGCGTTTCACAACCTTTATAACATGGGGGGACCCTTCAAATAAGTTTCAGGTCCTTAGGTAATCCCTGCTATATTATATCACAGCTCACAATGTGGTGGTCAGAATGCCGCTCACATTGGTGGTCAGTGGGAAGAATGTCAACCTTACAGATCATCGGCATCAGTGCTAACTGACAATTTTGAAGTTTGATAATGTCAGAAATTTTACATCCACTGCAATCTTTTCCCATGTTCACTGAAGCATGTGGAGATGGAGATAAGTGTTGGACATTTGAAGAAGCTTGGACAACTTTTGGAATAAAAGTGCAGCCCCCAAGAATTTTGTAAAATAAAGTGAGATTACATAAACCTTTAATGAAGTAACATAACTTTTAAGACTTTACTATAACTGGTTGGTTTCTTACTTTACAGAATAACATTAATTAGCCAGAGTTGCTATTTATCATGTTTCTGGATTGTTTTGGGGGGTTTTATTAAACATTGTAATTTCGATTTAGGGCCAATTTGCAACACATGAAATTGACTGGGTTGCCCAACAAAGCCTCAATTCAACATTAATTGTTTCCATGCGTTCACACCTATGTGCTGCATTGGTGGTGCTGGGTAAAAAAATCCACATTCTTTGATAGCAAAACGCACTGCAATGCATTAGAATAGGAAGTAATGGGCTGAACAGCAGAGGAGGGGAATAGCAGCTGGTTAACCTTGAATTTTTCTCCTATTAGATGAATAAAAGAATAGATAACAAATGGAAAGATTGTCAATAATAATCCACAAGCCTGGTTGTCTTTGATGTACTACCACCATACAGTTGGAATCTTGTTTCTTTGAATAACACACATTTCCATAAGCATTTTAAATGTACTTTGAACCTATGCTATTTATATTGCAGTATTGAAAATTGGCCGGTGAAACAAATTTTGCCCTATGTGATACTGTGCCATTCTCACAATGCTGAAAAATGGTCCCAGTTAGCAGCATAATGAATGTAAATGAGGAGTTGTATATTTTGGAAAAGCAGTACCGGAGAAGTAAAACAATGACAATGTGTTTAATTAACAATTACAAAAAAAAAGTAGCGATTGTCCTGATGTACAACATTCATTGTACAATAGATAATGGGCTGTATATACCAACTTTAGTTGGCACATATCAAAACTTTTAAAATATCCTTCAAACTCTCAACAAACAAAATGGGTTTTCCTACAATAATTAGGCCCCTCTGGGGGCTCAAAATTGTCTGGCAGTTTAATTAACTTTGACTGTTTATCGTTAAGTCCCCCCCCCCCCACCACCACTTTTTAATTTGGAATAACTTGGAGCAGTGTATATACCTCCACTGTGGTTGTATTGATATCTGTGTCCCCATTGGGAAGATCCTAACCTTCTGCTCACTAGAATGGGATCCCCTGAGGTGTGGAGTCTAAATATTATGTGGTCTTCACCAGAGCATCCTATGATAGGCCAAAATCCCTTGGGGCTGCCAGACTACTATGTAGCAAGATGCATCACTACTTTGTATCCTTTGGGTTTCCCAGCAGAGATAGGCAGGAACTGAGACTACAGCACAGAGGTGGGGGACCAAAAACATAGTTGGAGGCAGGACATTAGCCAAAGTCAGGATAGACACTGATTAGCGTTGTGGGCATACACATGGTGAGTATCCATCATTGTATGCCATGGCCAATAAACCTTTCCAATTTTAAGCCCTAATTATGCATGGAAGGACCAATACCAGACCATTATTATTATTACACAGTATTTATATAGTGCCAACATATTACACAGCAGTTTACAAAGTCCATAGTCCTGTCACTAACTGTCCCTCAAAGGGGCTCACAAACTAATGTCCCTACCATAGTCATATGGTAATTTTTTAATACAGTCAAAGGTCAATTTTGGGGGGAAGCCAATTACCGGTAACCTATATGCATGTTTTTGGAATATGGAAGGAAACCCAAGCAACACGGGGAGAACCTACAAACTCAATGCAGATAGTGTCCTGGCCGAGATTTAATCCTGGGACCCAGCGCTGCAATGTCCAGAGTGCTAACCACTGAGCCACCATGCTGCCATCTGCATAAAGTTGCATCTAGGATTGCATCTTTAGGTGGAACCATGGGACTGGAAGCTACTGCAGCCAGGTGAGCGGGAAATGAAGAAAGAGATGCTGTGGGAGTGCCAGACACATGGTAACAGAAGGATTCCACTCACTCTCTGCCCAGTCTTACACCTGTCAGATGGAGACAGTGATGGGAAGCCTTAAAAAAAAACCTTAAAGCCTTAGGTTACCTGAGCAATCAGACTGTAAACTGTGTAATCAGCCTGACATTCATTAAAGGAGAATGTATCTGTATACTGAATGATGTAACTATGCTTAAATAATCAGCTGGAATTAGAGGTGGATTCAGTATAATAAAGATGTATTAGGCACTGTATGTAATAAAGAGGTATGAGCCATTGTTGTTTTTACATATAACATAGGATTATATGAGCAATCAGATTGTAATTTACCAATTTAACAAACGTTTTAACTTTCTTTGTACACTTGGGGAGATTTAATTTTACTGTCCTCAATTATTAAAAGCAAAATATAATAAAATAAAATCTCTAAAATAAAATAGCAGAAATTGTATTTACATCTTCAATCATTTTCAGCCCAATTTTACATCAGAGCAGATATGAGGGTAAATCTACCTATTGGGATCACAGGCAGCAATATCATATAGTAATGGCAATAATTAAATCTTCCTGATCAGCATGTAACCTAAAAAAGACGCAGTGCATATAAGGTAGAAGTATGAGGCACTGTAATAGATATAAATAGATGTGTTTAAATGTATAATTAAATCCATCTCTGTTCTCTATGGTTTACAAATATTGCCATTATGACATTTATTATGACAGAGAGAGGACAGCAAGCAGGTTTTCCATAACAGAAAATCAATATTCCCAGTGAAAAGGCTGATGGTTGTTTACTCTAAATAAAGCGGTCACAAAAGGAAGATGACCATTGCCTGATCCTGACATTCTTGGGAGAAAAATCAATAAGACAGATTTGACCTTGTTGGGGCGATAAACAGAAGTGCATGAGCAACCACCACTAGCATATACCTAAAGTAAGGATCAGAAATTGTTCTCTCCTAGGATTGCCTACATGTACATCCAACATCTTTGGTATGGCCTGAATTCTGGAGCTGTTATCATGAATTCTGACAGTAAAGTTAGGGTGCCTGATAGCATTCCCTCCAATTATAATCTTTGGGCATTGTCCTTGTGCAGACATCCTCATTGCTGTTGGAGCCTGGCCAAAATCATTATAGCATACATTTCCTTTTTTGTGGACACTCTGCAGTTTGACAGGTCCAGGAACCTGCTACTGCTGCATCTCTCAAAGTTGCCATTTTATTATTATTATTATTATTAATAATAATAATAATAATAATAATAATAATAAACAGGATTTATATAGCACCAACATATTACGCAGCGCTGTACATTAAATAGGGGTTGCAAATGACAGACTAATATAGATAGTGACACAGGAGGAGGAGAAGGACCCTGCCCCTAAAAGCTTACAATCTAGTAGGTGGGGGAATTAGCACACAATAGGAGGGGAGATATGTATTGGTGGGAAGTAGTGATGGTTTCAAAAGGCAGAAGAAGATGGGTAGGAAAGTTTGAAAAAATGGGTTTTGAGGGCTCTTTTAAATGAGCAGAAAGTAGGAGCAAGACCAATAGAACAAGGAAGACTATTCCAGAGAGTTGGGGCAGCTCCAGAAAAGTCTTGGAGCTGTGCGTGTCATGAGGTTATGAGTCAGTAGTAGGTCATTGGAGGAGCAGAGAGAGCGGCAGGGGGAGTATTTTTTCACCAGGTCAGAAAGGTAAATGGGATAAGAATTGTGGAGATATTTGAAGGCAAAGCACAGGAGCTTGAATTTGATTCTAAGGTGAAATGGAAACCAATGAAGGGAACTACAAAGAGATGCAGCGGAAGAGGAGCGGAGGGAAGGATGAATGAGTCTGGCTGCTGCATTCATGATAGGTTGTAGAGGAGAGAGTCGGGTTAGTGGAATACCGGAGAGGGGGATGTTACAGTTGTCCATTTCCACTGCCAACTCCATGGTGGACTTCTGGGTCCACATTGGAGGGCCACTGATGATAAGTTCTGTGCTTGTGCAGGAGTTACATTGTCCCTGGCACCTAGGTCTGTTCTCGGTCGTACAGTTTATAGAGCTGGGCTTTACAATGAACAGCACATAGACCGTGCAATGTAGAAAAAAAACTAAACTCTACTAAAAATTGGTAAAAAGTTTTTTTTTTTGGCAAAAAGAGAATTTGCATGTAACTTTTTGTTTAGTGAATTTAAGTCTGCTTTAACCTACTGTGTTAAAGAACAATCTGCTATAATTATTACAAATTGTGCCCCAATGGACTTCTGTTCGCAAGCATTTAAGGATATAAATCTTTTATTTCCAAATCTCTTAAACTGTTGTGTAAAGTGTTGCTGGATCCGATCATTATTCCATTGTTTAACTAGATGGAATACTGGGGGAAGATTAGGTGTAGAGTGAAGTCATTCTGCTTTTCTAAAAGTTTTATGAACATAAACCGACTTTCAGCTAAATCCAGGAAAGAGGACGGGGTGACTGAGACATATTTTCATCACATTTTGAATGACAAAACAGAAGCAAGCAGGCAGTGCACATGGAAAAGTCTTCACTTTGTGGAGGTGGAACATCCTTTTCTACTCTATGAATCATTATATTCTCCAAAGGTCGAAGTGTAGGATTGGAGAATAGTACAAAATAGTAATATTTCTAAAAGAATTGTTTTGATTTAAGAAGATTAAAACTTTAGCCATGAAGCCAGGAGGCTGTCCTTTATTAATATTATTATTACACCAAACATGCAGTATAATTAAAGTAAATACATTAATAAAAAAACAGTAAATACATTAATAATATCTTATAGTGCACGGACACCTCTGATGATCATTTTTGGAAAACGTTGAGAGACATGAATACCTAAAACAAAGCTGACACTTTGTAACATATAGCGCTACTCCAGCCCTGGCTTTTTTTAACATACATTACATCTGTATCTGTTTGACATTGAAATAAAATGAGGGGGTTGTTTTTTTCTGTTGTTCTTTTTTACGCTACTGAAACATATTGGACCTGTTTAATCTATCCACCATACCTGTAATGGATCTGGTCCAAGATTGAAAACATTTGCCAACTAATAACAAATGTTTTTTAGGAAATCCATTTCAGGTTTGTTGGATCCCCCAGTTTTCCCATGATAGTCTATCTTCCTAAGTCTTGGAGAGCTTTAATAAATCAGGCCCATAGTTTGATGTTTGGCCAGTCCTGTTTTTAGGCAAGCCCCAATCCCTGTGATTAGTGAATTTGCGAATACAGGGAGCAGATTTACCCCATACTCTTCTCGATTGTAAGCTCTTTGGGGCAGGGTCCTCTCATCCTCCTGTGTCACTGTCTGTATCTGTCTGCCATTTGCTACCCCTATTTAATGTACAGCGCTGCGTAATATGTTGGTGCTATATAAATCCAGTTTAATAATATTAATACCCTGAAATGTGAGTTGTTCAGTGAGCTGCCTGAAGAAGCAGGAATGCAGAAGATAAGAGGTGGCATTGTAAGGTGCCTGCTATACCGCCTTAGTTACTTTTCCTCGATCTTTTGCAATAGTTCCTCATACCTTATGTGAAGTTGGTGGTCTTGTGGTCATTTATTTGGTTTTGTCCTAAACAAGCATACAACAGCAGCTGCATTCATTTCCCTGCCTTTCATGTGCTGACCATTTCCCATGCCACTAGAATATTTCCTAGGGTACGGCCTTGGCAGATTATTTTTAATTCTTCAAATTCATTTCTGGAAATTATGTGACAGTTTCTGCTGATTTGGTAGAAGGAGACAGAAGCCCATCTGTTTGAAAGGCCTCGGCTAACAATAATGCTTTTATGGAAGTCATAAATGAGTTTTATAATAAGGAGAAATTAGCGTACATTGAGTGAAGCTCTGTTCATAGCACGGCCAGCACAGAGGATCCCGCGCCTTTCATTCTCTGACAAACGACAACTTATTATATATTTATAGAACTCCAGACAATCACTTTGTCTTCAGCTGTGATCACACAATGCTTTGAGATGGAAAGAGATTTTGCTCTGTCTTTAAAAAATGTTTCATTTTGGAGATTGTAACAGACAACTTCTTATAGTTAAAGCTGAATCCAGTTTTATTTTTTTATCCAGGTTATCTGATTTATAAAAACTAAATGCATGCGTGGGAAATTTTTCATTATGTTGGCCAGGTTGTAAATGGTTTTGCTTGTTATTAGCACAGTTGTCACATTTATTTTATAATCAAATTATTTCTTGCTGAATCATTTTAGAAGATTTCAAAGTACGATCCAGGGAACATTTTGCAGCAGCATTTTTTTTCTTTTCAAACAGTGATCATATTTTTATTTGGATAAAAAGCAGATGTGTGAATGTAAAAAAATGATTACAAAATAATTTGTACTTTAAAACGACTTTAAGAATAATGTTTTGTGGTCATCATTACACCTCCTGAGTACTCATAATGGAAAATTAATCAGGCAGCAAAACTGAGATTTGATGTTTGCTTTATTGCTGATGTTTATTCTGCTTGTTTTTTGCTTTTCCGGGTATCTCCTGGTCACCCCTCGTCACCTTGCTTTGTGATTCTGTATGCAATCCTGGCAGATCATTACTGGTAGGAGAGTGGCAGGGGGATGTGCACTGTCCTTAATTTCTATGGCACTTTTTGCAGTGCCTGGAGCCAATACCTATGCAAGATCATGCAATTCAGTCCATGCTACAGTGCTGCCACATAAGGAATCGAGTTTAAACTATGACTTTGGGAACTGAACATTACTACAGTGAGAAAAAAGTCATGCTCTTCTGAAAGGGGCTATGGTAAAGTGAACTAATTAGTTTGCCTTGATATCATCGACATTTGTAGCTATATCTTATATATGCAGACCCTTTAGACAGGAGACAAACTTTAAAAACCTGATAGAGCCTCTAAGCCTTTCAAACTACAATACTCCACCAGTAACTTATTTATCTGAATCTTGCAGCCTCACCATGCCCTGCTGTTCATATCTTTCCAGACAAATCTCCTTTCTGCTGCAGGTACCTGTGGATAGATCCTCATAGATTTCTATAGGACTGTCTTCTACCTAGTGGTACCTTAGAAATCTATAGGAAATGACTGCACAGGCTCATCAGTGTGCGTCTGCTTCTTCTTTGTATATTGAAAAGCTGATAAATCAGTATATATATAATTTGTTTGCCTGGAGTTCATATATAAAATATATAAGGTGTCTAGGTAATACATGTACCTACAATTAGATACATGATTCAAACTGACCTATACCTTGGACTTTATCTTATGTTTATTATTTAACAATAGCTGGGTTATATTGGTTTACAACAATATGAATAATAGATAAACTACAATCTATAAAATAAAAATGATGCATTTACTCACAATCAATTTAATATAAAATCATGGATGGTCAGTGATGAGTTAAATCACATTGGATGATTTCATCCTTCTAAGATTGCAGTGAGAAATGTCCCCAAGTAGTTCACCTTCACCTCCTCTTACAAGACTATAATGAAGCATCACTCTGGCCCAGCTGGACTTCCCAATTAACGGTTTTAATACCATCAGGGGGCAGGATATCCAGCTCTGCCCAGCGTCCGTCACAATAGTAAAGCTGAGCTGGAAATGCCGATGGAGGAATCCGGCTACTGGAATATCCAAACCCTATAAGGAGGCTGCATGATATTGAGCTTGCTAACAACCATGAAAAAATAATGGGGGACTTATTTGACCATTAAGAAGGTCAAGGATAGGCTTCCTCAGGATTCTAGTTTTGAAATGCATTGGCAAAATTTTTTTTTCACGTGTGATTTGTAGAACCATTATTATCAGCCTTTGTCTGCGTTTTAACACGGGGGAACCCTTGAAATAACCTTCAGGTCTTCTGAGGCCTTTTGCTATAATTTCTATCCACAGCAGTACATTAGTGATGGGGTCAGTGAGAAGAATTTCTCTTACATTGCTGGCCAGAGAGAAGAATGTCACCCAGATAGCCAAAAAGATCATTAGTGTCACTTAAACTGTCCAGAGAGGCACAAACTGCTCATTGCTCAAGGCAGGGGTCGCCAACCGGTGGTCTGCAAGAAAATTTTGGTGGTCTGCGGCTCTGGTCAGTGCACCCCCCAGCGGGAGGTGCCTGACTGGGGGGGCACATTGGTCAGAGCCGCGGACCATGTCTACCGTCCGGATCATAGGCTTAGAGTGGTGGGCGTGTTGTGTCCCTAGACACAACCTGCTCACTCTCCCATTTTAGGCTCAGACTTGTAAGTGTGGGCAAATTCTGGCATCATGACATCACTATGGGGAAGTTTCTTCCCCTTTGAGTGATACCCAACTCCCTGCACATGCGTGCTCTGGAGTCTGGAGGTCCGTGAGGTCCAAAAAGGTTGGCGGGCACTGGCTCAAGGAACCCCTTCCAACCTCTGGAGGAACCCCTGGGTTGAGAAATCAAGACCTATACATTAGAGAGAGATTTTAGGTTCAGTTAACTATTGGTGAAATAAGTTCCAAATTATGGGTATGTGTACCATTAGGAAGTTATAAGGACAAATTGTTGTAAAAGGAAAAGAAAAAAAAAAACAACAGTCCCACAGACCTTTGCCTAGTCCCTAAACCCATCAGCAGTCACCTTCATTTCTTGTCTCATAAACCTAGCAGCACCCCTTTAGGTAGCAGCATCTGGTAATAAGGCTTCTCTTGTATTCCATTGCTTCCGTTGTCTTGTGTTTGTGGACACTTGTGGCACCCAGGAAAAAGTGCTGGGACAAGGGTACCCAATGCAAAAACTGGGCTCTTCTGGGTTCCTTGAACTACCTGAGCATCAAAGGCTGTGGGTTGTGTGCTTTTTGCACCCTACTTTTGCTGAATTACCAACAATGGCCATCTTTTTTTACCTTTGTCTTGGTCAAGCCATGCCAAGAAGAAACATGGGCATTGAAACCCTTCCACACTTTGAAGCAGAAGAAAGAGAATCAAGGACTAAAAGAACCATGTAAATGGAGTTTTAGGTAAGTATTTGGGGTTTTTAGGTAGATTTATAGACACTATTGAAAACCAATACAATGAGCAGCACAGCTTGGCCAACCCAGCACCAGCCTGATGAATGGGCAATAAAGAAAAATCAGCAAAACTAATGCAAGGCAGTTAAGTGCTCTGGATCGGTCCAGTACCCAAAACTCCCTGTGATTGGACAATGGAGGAACAGCAGTACACCAATGAAATTAGCACTGTGCTACAAGCCTGCTTATAATGATATTTTGGAGTGAATTGGTTTGGAATGCTGGGTCCCTCATTTCTCTGTCCCATGAGCTATAATACAGAAAGTCACCAAGGCCGTCATTAGGCCGGATTTTGATATTCTAACAGATTTCCTGGAAAAAAAAAAATTTTCGTAAAAGTATACAAGTTATTTAAAAATTAGCCTGACATTCAGCTTTACCTGTACAAGTTATATACATTTTAATATTTGTTGAAGTTTGCGGCTTGATGTTTATATTTACAGTAGGACTGTCTGATCTATTGTTCGGGGCTTTTAATCCTTCAGCGCTTCTTACATAATGTTACAGGACTGGGACATTCTTCGTTTGATCTGCGCCGCAAGCTGTTCAGATGTGATACTGCTCACTCATAATGAAATACCACGAAAATCCCATTCAAGGTTAATCTCCATATCAAGGGCTTGTGAACTACAGGGAATGGAGATCAGACAGGAAGCACTTGCTATGTGTATGAGATTCACAACCTGTCTAGAGATTATTTCACTTGCAAAGCATCCATCCAAGTATGATACTATAATAACAGCTATTTATGTGGATTGGATGGATTTTCAGATTCTAATCACCTCTCAATAACGCTGCCAATTGCCGAATTAATGTATTCATGCTATCCCCCACATTAATTAAGCCTAACACAATAGTTTGGAAAGTTTTCATTCATATAAATAAATAATTTTTTTACAGTTTGGTGAGAAATCCGAAATGATGTCATGCAAGTGATACCAGGGGCTCTATTTATAAAAGAGGGAATTATACATTAAACATTCCCATGTGGGGATAAATTACTGCCATTGAAACACATGGAGCTGGAACGTTCCCACAGGGGAATATTTGACGGAAAGTCCCTCTTTTATAAACAGGGCCCTAAGTAAGCCAGGGGGTAAAAACATTGGTTTTATGCGGAATGTTATTTTCAAATGATCCACTAGGTGGTGATGTGTTCATTTTTTTATTAAATTGAATACATTACATTGAATAGTTGTATTCATTGTGCATGAAAATGAACACAGCACCTCCTAGTGGACTAATTGACAATGTGAATTAAAAAACAAAAAAATTCCTCCTAAACTCCTGTAACTATAAACCAGCACCACATGGTTTATTTTTATTTTTTTTTTTTTTGGTTACTGCACACCATTGTTCTTTTCACTCTCACTTAGAAAAGCTGAAACCTGTTCACCCCCAAAGAAACAGAGCTGGTATACAGCAGATGCCATTTAGGTTTTGCTCCTTTCCTACCTGATTTGCTACTGAAACCTCATGGAAAACTGAATGCAAATACCAATATTTCTTGAAGCTCTAGGCAATGGACTGAGGAAATTACAGGCATGGTGATGGCAGGATCAAGCACTTTATACAGCTTGCTGTGATGGTAAGGGAGTCTAATTATGGACTATTCCTGTTGGCTGATTGTATAATTATTAGAGCATGTGTATGTGCAGTTATGTGGCTGGTAATAAAGAGAACCTTTTGCCTTGCAAATTACATAAGTTTGCATTGAATGATTGTGGAGTTCCTTTGTCACTTGCATGTAGAACAAGTAACAAAATAATGCTTGATCCTCCTCCAGACTTCACAGCTTGGAAGGTCTTATCCAGTAAAAGTGCTGATGGAGCTTAGGTTTGTCACTTCTCTTTCTGAAAATACTGGCATGGAATGGAAAGGCGATGGCAGAGATAAACATTTTTTACTGACAGTTGAATATAGCATTAAGTCTTTTGGAGTACGATTGCTTACTTTGATTGCACTGCACACTATGAGCTTCTCGCAATAGGTCCTATTTATTAAAGCTTTCATAGACTGGAGAATATAAATCATCATAGGAGAACCTGGGTAATCCAGCAAACTAAAGTGGGTTTCCTCAAAATCATTTTCATGCTTTCAGCCATGGATCATATCCATTCATGGTTTGCTGGATCACCCAGGTTCTCCCATGATAGTCTATCTTCACCAGTCTTGAGAGCTTTAATAAATCAGGCCCAACGTGTATTACAAACCGCAGCCAGTCAGATATGCCTGCCTAATTTCTTGGCTGGAGGATATTCAGCTTAATCCAGTCCTTTCCTTCCAAGCCTGACTGTCTCGATTATTTTATACATTGGATTTCACTTCTTTTACTCAGGGCAGCTCAGCATCACATGTGGGTGTTTCCTAGGGTGATCTGTTGTTTTAAAGAAGTTATGTACAGCCACTCTCGTCATGATTTGCCTTCATTGTACCAAGTAGAATAAAGACTGATTTATGAAAGCTCTCCAAGACTGGAGAGGATACACTTTCATCAGTGAAGCTCGGTGATCCAGCAATCCTGGAATGGATTTCTTTAAAGTCATTTGCTATTTGATAGCAAATGGTTTGAATCTTGGAGCAGATCCATTCCAGGTTTGCTGGTTTACCCAGCTTCACTGATAAAAATGTATCCTCTCCAGCCTTGGAGAGCTTTAATAAATCAGCCCCATATAGTGATTATATAATTTGGTCAAAATAAATGCATGCAATACAAATGTAGGGTTTCTTTTTCAAAGAGATAGCATGTTGATGATGGGTGGGCTTGGGGGGTGCTTGACTAAGAAAGACCAAGTATGCACAGATTTAACTTCAGCTTAAAATCCATTAATGAGGTTAAACATTTACCTAGCTAAAGGAATTTTAACAGCTCCTAATCTGAAAACTAGCTTTTTGGAGAATAATAACTTGGAAGGAACAGCACAGAGCTGAATGTATGCACCGCTTTATTATGACCTCCTGCTGCCCTTTCCATAAATATCCCCCAGAGCTCTCCTTTAAAGTGCATATCTCCATTTTCAGAAATACCAGGCATTGTTCTTCATTTCACATTTCTCTGTGTGTATTACGTTATGTCTCACTTACCATGAGATGTGCTTTAAAACAAATTAAGCAAGTCGATTTTTGGTGTTTTGTAGAATTGAGATTTGAACAGGTCAAACCCTTGAAGCAAACTGTTTACATTATAGCTCCCTGCTGCTTATTCTCATTACCAACTCAGCGGCCTGAAGCCCCAAGCTGTTCAGTGTGCAGACGATTGAATCTTATCAGGAGAAAATGACATCACGGGTTATTTCAGGACTGCTAACATCAGCTTCACATTGCAGCAGAGGCGGTCAGACTGAGCTTGTACCGACAGCGTGGAACTACAAATCCCTGCATGCCCAGCCATTATACCAGGACACAAATATATAAGTTTAATTAAAGAAAAATGCACATTTGCAAAACAATAAAAATTAAAATAGTATAGCATCGGATACAAGACTTTTCTAGAGCTGCCCCAACTCTCTGGAATGGTCTTCCTCGTCCTATTTGGCTTGCTCCTACTTTCTGCTCAATTAAAAGAGCACTCAAAACCCATTTTTTTAAACTTGCCTACTCGTCTTCTTCTGTCTTTTGAAACCATCACTACTTCCCACCACTACATATCTCCCTCCTATTGTGTGTAAATTCCCCCACCTACTAGATTGTAAGCTCTTCGGGGCAGGGTCCTCTCCTCCTATATCACTATCTGTATTAGTCTGTCATTTCAACCCCTATTTAATGTACAGTGCTACGTAATATGTTGGCGCTATATAAATCCTGTTTATTATTATTAATAATAATAATAATAATAATATTAATAATAATATAGAATATACATATACTACACAAGGCTCTGTGTAATTTATTTTTTTATTCCTTTCTATTTAAATCTGCAGCCAATGTAGTTTTCTAAAACTATCAAAAAAATGAAATGTAAGGAGAGGAGGAGGAGGAGAGGATCCTGCCCTGAAGAGCTTACAATTTAAGAGACAATATGGATTTCAGTTTTGGTGAGAAAATCCAAAAGGTGTACCACTGCATTTTTACTCATCAGAATACTAAAAGTTCACCAGGTGCTTATCATTTACCAGAACCCTGATATTCAGGAACCAGTTTGCAAAGGACATAGTGAAACAAACAGCTATAACTTCAGAACAGAAAATGTAGGAATCTGCTGAAAAGATTGTTAAAATCCTTGTAAGTTACAAGAATCCATCAAAGGGCAATCATTTTTCTCAAAAAAGTAGTGTTTCACTTTACAGAAAACCCATCAGGCAAACATAGACCCCTTCCAGGGACAGCCAGGAAATTGGCATCCATAGGATATAAGCAATGAATGCCCTGGATAGTTTTTATGACAACTTTACTTTATTATTATTATTATTACACAGTATTTATATAGCTCCATGAAATTACACAGCGCTGTACAAAGTCCATAGTCATGTCACTAACTGTCCCTCAAAGGGGCTCACAATCTAACATCCTTAATTCAGTCATATGTTTTAATATAGTCTAGGGTCAACTTTGGGGGGGAGCCAATTACTGCATGTTTTTTGGAATGTGGGAGGAAACCAGAATACCAGGAGGAAACCCACGCAAACACAAGTAGAACCTGCAAACTCCATGCAGATAGTGCCCTGGCCGAGATTCAAACCTGGGACCCAGCACTGCACTCACCTCTGAGCCACCATGCTGCCTACTTCGAAGAGACCTGGTCACTGTTTCAAACATTAAAGAACTAACCTGCAAAAAAGGCGATTTCATACTTGCCTCAGATCCTTTACAAATCTTTGCTCCATTTAGAGATAAAGTTAAATATCATACTTGTAACAGATCTCTATTACCACTTCAAGTCCTCATTATGCCAAAAGTGAACTTATAAAGCAGTTCCACTTTCCTTATTCCACTCTCCCATGCTTCTCCAAGCTGCTCCACCAGTTGCTGGCATTCTGATGGCATAACCTACAATGCAGGACTAGCAGTCCTGCTAAGGGCCAAGGGGCCCCACAACCCAGGCTGTTAGAGAATGCAGAAGAATGTCAGGTACTGGGGGTGCAAGAAAGAAATAAGAGTACAATTGGTGTTTTTGTTCCCCCCTATTTGAAATAAACATTTGGCTCATGAAATGCAGGGAAAGCCCCACTGCAGGGGTTATTTTTTTGCCTCTGAGGTTTAGCTTATTATGACTTGCTGACATGTGTTGCGTTTGCTGCTTTAGGCTGGGGAGTGTTTCCCCAGCCTTTCACCTGAGGCTTTAAAAGCCCATGTTTGAAATTCAGGCATTTTAAAGCTTGCCTTTAAACGGCTGGAAAACACCTATGCCATGTTTTTACCGTGATAATGTTTTCAAGCATTTATAAATGCGGTAAATCCCCCCTATTTAAATCAATGGATGTGTTTACCTCCGTTAACACATGTTTTCATTTTCAAAACTTTGCAAGGACCGTCGTTATCTATAAAGATAAAAAATGTGCCTCAAGGAAACACCTTGGTGTAGATTATCTCATTGGATAGCATGGGAATTTCAAACATGGGCTTTTAAAGACTCAGGGGAAACGCTGGGGAAACCCTCCGTGTAGACTAAGTCTTAGGCAGCACAATTATAATAATTGGCCAACAACACACCTCAATGTTCCATTGCAGGTTCATTGAGATAGCATTCACACCACACCAACCCATCTATGAAGCATTATTCTGTGGAACACTGGGGTTCCTCCAGAGGTTGTTCCTTGAGCAGTCTGTTTCTCCCAGATCAGTTTGAGTGACACCAATAATCTTTCTGGCTATCTGCAATGGTGACATTCTTCCCAAAGGCCAGCAATGTAAGAGGTATCCTTCCCACTGACCATTACACTAATATACTGTGAGCTGTGGATATAGTAATTATAGTAGGGGGTTCCCTGAGGCCCTTAAAGTTATTTCAAAGTTTACCCAATTTAAAAAAAGTCAAGACACTCCCAATCTAATTTTAAACAACTGTAAAATGAAAATATTTATTATTGCATTCATGGCTGTATGTGTGTGTTATAATAACAGTTGCAAAATAAATACTGACAATTTTAAAGCAGATTTTTTTTACACACAAAGCAGATTGTAAATAGAGCCCCGGCTACAGCACATGCACTGTATGAGCTGCATCGTTTTCAGTGGACAATACTGACCTCTAGTGTACAAACTGAATACACATTCTGGTTTCCTAATGCAGTACAAAATGCAGTAACCCACAGCATCCAATTACCTGTTTGAAGCTGATATTAATTATTTGCTAAAGCTTGGGTGTGCAAAACCAGTCACCTAAAGCTTTTAATCTGCTTTTCATCAAAACAGTACAATATACATCAACAATAGAATTTGTCAATTATATTGTTGATGTATATTGTATTTTATATTTTTGATTTCTTTGTATTTTTTAATTGATTGGTAAAATATATGTCAGATTTTTACTTCTGTCCATGTCTCTGCTGGGGGGACTCCCTCTTTCTATTTGTCCTGGTCATCGTTACTTATAGATTTAAAGTGTTCCAAAGAGTTGTGAATAACAGATGAGGGGAAAATGTTCCAATAGGAACACCTGGGGTATTATTCATAAACAGGAAATCAGACATTCCCTCAAACATTCCCTGGTGGAAATCAAATACTCCCATTGTAACAGAAGGACCTAGAAGATTTCTACAAGTGAATGTTTAGTTCCCATGTTTTATAAATACAGCCCAAGTCAAGCAAGACCTGTGTAAAACAGAATTCTTCCCTTACCTTGGAAAGAAACTTTCTATTGTGGTTCCAGGACAGAAATGATAAGGATCTCCCCATTAAAATAACAACATGAATGGTTAAAAAAAATAAAAAGAGTACATATTTGCTAAACTAAGGGTTTAACGATTTAATTTGCTTGATAAAACAGGTGAAAATGCAAACTAAGAAAGATTTGCACTGTAGGTGATGCTGAATACTCTGAACTGCTTTATCTCTATTATTAACCTAAAGAAATGATAATTGTAATATTCAAGCTAATTTCCTAAAGATTTGTTTATAAATCAGGGAATCAGACATTCCCTCAAACATTCCTTGATGGGGAATCTTTCATGTCCTTGTGTTGCAACAGCAGTAATTGATTCTCCACCAGGGAATATTTGAGGGAATGCTGGATTCTCTGCTTTATAAATAGGGCCCCTAGAGATGGGATTTAATAAGTGTATTGTCCTGGGCTGGGTACACTGGTGGTAAAGAAGGCCTAAAGGTCCCAAGGAAGAAATTTCTAGTGTGGCCATTGCTAAAGAAGATTCAAGGCTAAAGCACGACAGGCAGAGGAAGGATAAACTATCATGCTAAAATAAGAAGGCAGCTGGGGAGGGGGCTTATCCTTTAAAGTAGACTAGGTACTGTATGTACATAATCTAAACAAGCACTAAATAAGCAATATAAGCCTTCACTGACATCTGTAGCTGTAGGCATTGCGGGGTAATTCATCTTCAAAGTACAAAAAGGTAACTGAAGGTTGTTTAGGGCATTTCTTTAAAAGCTCAGCTTTTCTGGCTCTCCATACCAGGAGTAGTTAGCTGCTCAGTTTGTTTTTCTCCCGACCACCAACAGTATCTCAGCAGCCATCCTACCTACTATTCTTTAATATAAACACAGAGCAGGAGCCAGCAACATAGCTACAGATATATGGGCCCCCCCGTGAAGGACCCTCACCCCTTCTTTTAGCGCATGTTCCTGTCTCGAATGTACAAGTGGCCCATAGAGGAGAATGTTGGGTAATATAGTGGAGCAGACCAGATGAACAAAGTCCTTTGGCAGAACCAGGGTCAGGCAAACTAGTATATTTCTCAGGGCCCCCTTCTCCAGGGTCCAATTTATAGGATGACAGAGTATATAGGAAGATAGAATGCTGTGAATTTGGTACCCATGTATAAGGGTCCAGAACCCCATTTTTTCTAAAACGTTCCCTAGGGGAAACAGAACAGTGCCCAGGTAGGCAGGGAATAAGGCAATGCCTCGAGGTGGAGATGGGGAAATTCTGTGGAAGAATCAGGTGGAGCGAGAAGGTGCTAATAAGGAAAGCTTTGTGGGCCCTGTGTAGCACCTGATCACAGATGAGACCTCTAGGACCTCTCTTCTTATACCACAGTCAGGGGCTAAGCTGCTGGGGGAATGACTTGAATATTGTCCCCTGTTTAAAGTTGAACTAAATTGACCTTATTCACAGGTACCGACATCTTAACCAGGTCCCTTTCAAGGTTCTTCAGCTATTCTGATTGGCCAGACCGGTATCATGTAATTTTAATGCATATGCATTTCTGGCACCCAGGTTTACCAGGCTCATACAGTTTGTTCTATTGCAGAACAGATGTAGCCTGTCCCTTCTGCAATATAGATAGATCTGTTTTAGCTTTTTAGTTTATTTCCACTTTAGAGTGAATTAAGGATAACAGACATAATTAAAATAAAATAATAATAATTTTACTTACCTCTCTATATTTTCACGCCTGGTTTTCTTTTGGAAACATGATGGTCAATGTCATCCAACCTGCTTCCTGGAAGCCAATCACTCATCCTTGTCTTATAATATGTCTAAACTAAGGTACAGTCACTGGTCTACAAGAGCAAGGACCAGTGGCCATTGCTTTCACCAAGGAAGAAGAAGAAGGAGCTGTGATATCAGTGAAGCTGCCTGGGGGGTTTCAAGAAAAGAAAAACATGCAGAAGTTTTTTAGACAGTTGGGATGTTTGGGGACAGAATAACATTTTAACTGTTGGGATAGGGTATCATTTGATTTAATTGAGCCATATGACTCATTCAGGCCTATTTATAAAGCGAAAAAAACCTGATATTCACCAAACATTCTCCTGTGGATATTTTTTCAGGTCCATGTGTTTTGAATAGTAGGACAGGACATTGCATGTCCCTTTCTGCAAGAAAGACTGTTGATCCTAAATTTGAATACCAGAACTTTAATTGTATCACTTCACAACATTAGTAACAAAATAACCACATCAACTCCATTATTTCTGTATATATATATATATATATATATATATATGTATATGTATATGAGATGATAAAATGATACAATGTAGCTAAATGTAACCTTTATTTCACAAACTATATTACAAGTCACTTCCCAAAATGACCACCAGATGGCAGAATAAAATTAGAAAATACAAGGCTACTTATAGGTAAAGAGTTGTAAGGGCTGGGGGTGATTTCTGATGATTTCTTTACCTGTTCACCATTTTTTCATTTATTCTACCAAAAAATCTTAAATAAATGGAGGTTATTTAAATAACTCTTTTTTTTGCAATTTAGGTTTTAATGTTTTGATGGTGGAACGTATGTCAAAGATTCACTGCATTTTTAAACTATATTTACACTGTATTAAGGGATCACGCACATTCAAAGCACACACAGACACTGCACACACAAATCAGACACCGTAAGGAAACATATAGACCATGCACACAAAGATAACACACAGTCAGGGAATATACAGACATTGCACATTAGATTGTAAGCTCCTCAGGGCAGGGTCCTCTCCACCTCCTGTGTCACTGTCTGTCATTTGCAACCACTATTTAATGTACATCGCTGCAAAATATGTTGGCGCTATATAAATCCTATTTATTAAAAATAATTTGCACATAAAGATCATGCATGCTCAGGGCATACACAGACACCGCATGTAAGGATCACACACAGTCAGAGAACATAAAGACTAAACTCAAAGATTACACACATTTAGAACATATGCACACAAACTTAGAGCACATGCAATTAATGCTCAGACGGAAAGTCTGAACGCACACAGGCAAAGCACACACAGAGCTCATACAATATACATACAATATACAGCACCCACACAGAAAGAGCAAGCACAGTTAGAGCATACAAAGTACACACAGCAGAATGAATACACAAAGCAAATGCACAAAGAGCACACACAGAGAACATGCAATACACAAATTAACTACACACAGGCACAGCACGCACAGTACACAATATTGTGTAATATTATACACAAAATAATTTTTACAATACCACTTTATCGTGTAGAAAGCGATGTAGTAAGTGATTCTACCAGTAAGACACTTCTTGTCCATGGGTGGCAACAATACTGAACTGTATGCTTGCAGTAGCAGTGTTGCCACTCAAGGATGCTCACTTTTGATTTAAACATAACATTTTTTCATTTAGCCATCAGATAGTGCCATGCCAATGTCCACTCCTTTTTTTGCCATTTAGAAATAAAGTGCTTCCTATATTCCATATATTCCCTCTATTGGATTTCGAATAGACACAGACTATAGACACAGACGCAGGTCTTTAGTTGCTATGGGGTAATCCAAGAATTTGCACTTGGAATGAATGCAGGTGGTTTTCTATTGGTCTTTAAAATGTAAATAAAATTAAAATAGTATTATTATTTAATTATTAATAAACAGTATTAATTAATTATACAGTATTACAGTATTAATTATTAATAAACTGAGCTGCATGTGCACCATAGAGATTGCAAACAGGTAAATTTGTTTTATTGCAGAAGAGACACCACCTGTCCTTTCTGCAGTAAGTAACCTCTGTGCTCACAATATTTAATTTTTCTAGTTTAGTTTTACAGTTGTTGTAGCTAACAGTTGGAAAGAGCATTTATTATTATTATTATTATTATTATTATTATTATTATTAATAATAATAATAATAATAATAATAAACATGATGTATATAGCACCAACATATTACGCAGCGCTGTACATTAAGTAGGGGTTGAAAATGATAGATGAATACAGACAGTGACACGGGAGAGGACCCTGCCCCGAAAAACTTACAATCTAGGAGTTGGGGGAAGTATCACACAATAGGAGGGGAGATATGTAGTGGTGGGAAGTAGTGACGGTTTCAAAAGACAGAAGAAGACGGGTGGGCAAGTGTGATAAGATAGGTTTTGAGTGCTCTTTTAAATGAGCAGAAAGTAGGAGCAAGCCGAATGGGATGAGGAAGGCCATTCCAGAGAGTTGGGGCAGCTCTAGAAAAGTCTTGTATCCCTGCATGTGATGAGGTTGTCATTAGTAGGTCATTGGAGGAGTGGAGAGAGCGGCTGGGGTCAGAAAGGTAAGTAGGACAAGAGCTGTGGAGGGATTTGAAGGCAAAGCACAGGAGATGAATTTGATTCTAAGGTGAAATGGAAGCCAATGAAGAGAGCTGCAAAGAGATGCAGCAGAAGAAGACCGCTGTATATTTGTTGAGAGATTGGTCAGATAGAAACCTCTCCAACAGTGATGGAATCTGAGATATTACAATATACTTGTTCCCATTACAGACATGCCAGGCTGGCATACCAGGGCGGTACAAATAGTTAGGGTGTGCAGAAATCTTATTTCATTAATATTGAGTTGTCACTACAATAGGAGATTAATGCTTATCACTTGCTGCAGGTGAAGCTCTCTGACTTTGATCCAAACATAAAATATAACCTACCACCCCTCTGAATGTATTATGTGGCTGCTAAAACATATTGTCAGACTGAGGCCTGAATGAAGCGGAATGCTGTGAGTGACACATTTACATCCTGTGGGCACAGCACAAATCACTGTTAGGGGTCAGCAGAAAGCAGCTTACACATACAAACACCACGGACACAAAACAAATGCCTAGTCAGGAACTGCTGCAAACAAACCACAAATACTTGGAGATTTGGAATAAATGAATGTTCAGACTCCAGCAGCAGACTACAAACCTTAGGCAAAATTTTAACAGAAGAAATAAAATCAATAAAACACATTACATAGAAAAGGGGGAAAATATTAATGTACGAAACTTACAGCAGACAATTATTAACAAATGTCCTTTATTAGTACAGAGTATTTATATAGCGCCAACATATTAGGCAGTGCTGTACAAAGTCCATAGTCATGCCACTAGCTGTCCCTGAAAGTAGCTCACAATCTAATGTCCCTACCATAGTCATATGTCATTAACACAGTCTAAGGGTAAATTTTTGGGGAAGCCAATTATCCTAACTGCATGGTATTGGATTGTGGGAAAACACGGGGAGAACCTGCAAGCTTCATGCAGATAATGTCCTGGTCAAGATTCAATCCTGGGACCCAGCACAGCAAAACCCAGAGTGCTAACCACTGAGCCACCATGCTGCCCCCTATTATTATTACTTTATACCATTATAGCACCGACATATAGTACATAGTCATGTCACTATGAAGGTTGCAATCTACCATATTATTATTATTATTATTATTGTTATTATTATTATTAATAACAATAAACAGGATTTATATAGCACCAACATATTATGCAGCGCTGTACAATAAATAGGGGTTGTAAATGACAGACAGATACAGACAGTGACACTGGAGGAGGAGAGGACCCTGCCCCGAAGAGCTTACAATCTAAGAGGTGGGGGAAGTATCACACAATAGGAGTATCATACCATGGACACAGTCTAATGTCCCTAACAGTTTATTTCTTTGTAGGGGAGGTAAATTAGATCTGTAGGTTTTTGGGAGGAAACCCACACAAGCATGGGAACACACAAATTCCATACACAGAGTTTCCTGCTTAGATGTAAACATGGGGCCCATCAATGCATGCAAAGTCCCACTTTACAAAACAAAGGATCAGCCGGGTGGAAATTGAAGAAGAGGTCAAGCAATGTCCCATCCACAGAAAAACCCATCTTACCTGTCTGATTGTGCCTGTGAGATGTGAAAAAAATAGCGTCGGGCTTAGTGGCCAATAAAACCTGGTAATTCTGGCTTTTCTTGCGTATGCTGGGAATGAATATTGTAAGGAGGAAAAAAGAAAGGAAGATTGTAGAACCCTGCACTTGAATGGGGATAGGTGAGTCCTAAAGCTTTAGGTCTGCTTTAAAAAGGAACTCGAACCTTATTGTTAAATACTTTGCTTAAAGCAAACTAACATGTTTACTTTACATAAAAGGGTATATTACTATTTTTGGGGTGGAGGATTTAAAAAAGTGTAAAGCCTCTTGTGCCAGGAGGCTTCTGGCTGCTCCTTCTGCGCATGCTTGAGATCGAGCATAAGCTTTTTCTTCAATCAGGGAAAAAATGCTGATCTAACGCATACACAGTGAGAGCTGCACTTTCTTTTTTCTTTTTTTTGCAGGCTACATCTCCCAATCTCACCCCTGCGCAGTGTGAAATCCAGTGACGTAGGCAGAAGCAGGTAGAAGAGGAAAGAAGATGGTGGGGCTTCCTCTGAAAACAGATAACTGGACAATGCAGGACCCAATCCAGGAAACCTCGGCAGGGATTGAACAGTAAAGGTGAGTTAATTTTTCTTTTTCTTTTAGTTCAGCTATAAAGGAAAACTCAATGATTTGTTTTTATTTGTTTACAAAAATGATATCTCTCCTCCATTTAACATTCAGAACTATCTATTTGAACGTAGATAGTGATAGTCATCATGGGACCATGAATGAGAGCTGCAGCTTTTATATCTGGATCTTCCAGAAGTAGAACACTTTGCAGAGAGATGACATAAAGCATGGTGACCTGGATGAAGCTTTGATCTTCAAATATGGCAACTTTTTTGCACAAATTAATTCTTTAAAAAATAGTTCTAAGTTCTGAGGGGTGGTAGGAACAGCGATACCCTGCAGGGGGCATCCTACCATCTGCTCAGCAGTCCTAACTGCTCAGCTTTTTCCTATTGAATTAGCATGTGAATAGAGGTAGTCCTTGGGTTACGTGCGAGATAGGGACTGTAGGTTTGTTCTTAAGTTGAATTTGTATGTAAGCCAGAACAGGTACATTATTTTATTAAATGCAATTAGGACAGATGTTTGTCTCAACATATTATTAGGCAGTGTGGTGTCAGTTACTGTATAAAATCCTCACTGTGAGTTAATCAAACAAAGCAAAAAATATCTTTATGGAGACTAGACATTCATTAACTTCTGGAGCAAGCTGTGCTTTGATTTGCAAAAAGAAACAACTGCAGAGTTTGTCTTGGTCATTAAAGAGTTAGAAGATGTTACAGATCAGCTCAGCTCTTAAGATCACCCACAACCTCAGCTGTGTTTAGAAAAAGATTTCTTCTGCAAGTCATGCAAACCGTCCCTCCCAAATCAAGCCTCCGTCCTGCACACGAACGAACAGGGAAGCCCCGTTCGTATCTAGGAGGTGTCTGTATATCAGATGTCCTTAACCCAAGGACTAACTCTAATTGGCAGTAGGCAGAACTATCCCTATAGGTCAGAACAGATCCCTATAGGTCAATGACAAACTCGGCTACCACAAGTGAGGAAGTGCTAACTGCACCACAACCTTACCACCCATCCCAACTTAGCCTAAAGGAAACCTTTAATAAAAGAAATAGGCCGCTATTGTTGACCTTTCAGACTGCACATGCTAGTTACCTGGCTGTCATGATAATTCTTGGGTCTCAAATCAGTTCCATCACTGACAACACATGTGGCCTAATACTTGTTTCATGCCAGAAAAGTCAGAATATCATCAAGTAAATCTGTAATTTGTTCTCAGTTTTAGAAGAAAGAAACTTTTTACATTAATGTAATCTCATCTTAATGTGCAGCAGAGCTCTGGGTGGGGAAAGAAGCAGCACAGGCAGCAAATAAGATCATGGGATGAAGAAGACTGTGCTGACAGATGGAGAAAGTGCAGTAGAATTGAACTCTGTAAAGATTGTAAGCTCTTCGGGGCAGGGTCCTTTCCTCCTGTGCCTCTGTCTGTCTGTCTGTACTCTGTCATTTGCAACCCCTATTTAATTTACAGCGCTGCGTAATATGTTGGCGCTATATAAATCCTGTTCAATAATAATAATATTAATAATAATAATAATAATATTAATTATATTGTTTCTCCTTCTTTGGATGGAGGCGGGTGCATGACAGCCTTGGCTTCTAGTAGAATCAAATCATTCTGGCTGTCATCCTGCATGACATTCATTATAAAATGTGTTTTTTTTTTCAGCACCACAGGCTAAGTCACCATAATGCCTTGTGTTTCTGGACTGCTGCAGCCCACACAAATCACCATATTGCATAGATATTCATAAAATATTGCTTTGTCAATGTTGTCACCTGCTTGCAATAAAGTTTCACATAGAAAAAAAAATAATATATAGGAAACGTCATTGGTTACGCGTATATTGTACCCGTACGTGTTAACGTCAAGCAGTAAGGAGGTTCTGCGCCTGCGCTCTTGCGCAGTGGGTAAGGCGGGGCAGCGCATGCGCGCTCCTGCCGTCAGGACGGGAACTGTGTAGTGCGCGTTCCCGAGTGTCCGCGCCGCCGCTGCGTCGTGCCGTCTGTGTCTGTGTGTGCAGGGGGGGAGATGGACCGCGGGCGCTCGCCCCACTGATATAGCCATATACCGAGCGGAGTGCCCTGCCATTGTTCTCCTAGTAGCTAGTGATAAAGCCGTGTCCCTCCCCCTGTAGAGCCCCGAGCCGCGCCCGCCTGCCGGGTGTCACTTGTCAGCCGCACTCTCGCCTCCACACCCCACTCACACACGGCATTGATGGTAATGTATGCAAGGAAACAACCGAGACTCAGTGATGGGTAACCGAGCTTTTACATCCTATATGCCCCCCCTTCTCCCCCCCTCAGGCGGAGCCGCCATTTTTACTGCGAACCCCCCTTCCGACCCCCCCACCTCACCATTTCCTGCCCGGTGTGATGTCCGCTCCCCCTAACCGCCTTCTCTGTCTTTTCTCCTACAGCTGTCACGACCGAAGGGACTCCCAACCCTACCAGGTACATGGAGCGCAGCCGCTACTCGAGCTCAGGCTTCGGCCTGACGTGTAGGCCTCAGTGCGGAGATCTCGGGGCTCCCCCTTCCTACCGAGTCTGGCTTCCGGCTTCCGGGCCTCTTGTGTATTAGTGGTCAGGCTGAGTGTGAGATCCATTCCCCCGACTGACACAAAGATCAGGATCATGGCAGAAATGTAATGGGGGTGCTTGGAGAACTACAAAGCCCAGGAGTCTTGGGGTATTTTATGCTACAGGTGGTAGAGGATAGCTTAGAATAAATCAGGATAGGCCTGGGGAAGGGAAGTGGTTCTGCTGGAGAATTCTATAGACCGGCATTGATATACAGGAAGGGGCATGCTGGTTATTGTAGTGCCGTAGTCACAGATTAGAGGTGTAACCTGCTAGCATGTCGGTAATGTCACTGTTATGCTTGAGGGAGATTTCCCATCACCTGCCGGGGACCACCCTTCAATGCCCATTGTATGACAGGTGTCGAGGGATAAAGGCCACTATTGGGAGAAACTTTCCCCTTAGTTCTTGTGTTTGTGGCCAGATTTACTTTCAGTTGTGATCAGGAATAGATTATTATTAATAGATTATTTCTCTAAATGGGGAAAAAACTTTTGCCTTTAGTTATAACTAAATGTCTCAGAAACTTCCACTTTAAAGTCTCTTTCAGAGTTTTGTACTGGTGGATAAAAGTCTTTAGGGTATTAGATTAAAATAGTATTGTCCTGGGGAAAGGAGAATTACATGGTCATGTGTTCAGCTTTGACATAGAGAAGGGTGCTTGCTGCGAATTGTAGAACCCCGCTTGTGGTGTTGCTGTAGTTTAGTCTCACTGTTGTTGGTATGGAGCAGAGGGAAGCTGACTATGCTGGAAGACTACATAGACCAGCATGCAGCATTGACTTGAAGAACCACAAACTGGGCACTAGGTTTTATTCTAACTTCTTGTTAGTATGGACTTCAGCATTGACATATAGGAGGGTGCTTGTTAAGATTTGAAGAACGCCGGTTGTGGTATTCCTGTAGTTTATTCTCACTTTGAGACCAGAGAGAAGCTGATTATGCTGGAAGACTACATAGACCAGCATGCAGCATTGACTTGTAGAACCACAAATTGGGTGCTAGATTTTATTCAAACTTCCTTTTAGTATGGACTTCAGCATTGACATGGGGGGGGGGGGGGGGGGGGGGCTTGCTGTTAGTGCTGGAAGACTACATTGTCCAGCATGCAGCATTAAATTGAGTGTCTGTTGTTATTGTAGAACCATAAGTTCGGCAGTGAACTTTATGTGCAGTGCCCCTTATTGTTAGTATGGGAAGCTGATTATTCTGGAAGACTACATAGTCCAGCATGCAGCATTGACTTGTAGAACCCCAAATAGTTCACTAGATTGTTTTCCTTTTTCCTGCTAATATTTACTTGAGGGAAGCTGAATATTCTGGAAGACTACATAGACCAGCATGGAGCATTGACTTGTAGAATGACAAATTGGGTGTTGGATTTGTGTTCAGTATTGACATATAGGAGGGTGCTTGCTGCGATTTGTAGAACCCCGGTTGTGGTATTGCTGTAGTTTCTCACTTCCAGACCACAGAGAAGCTGTTTATTCTGGAAGACTGCATAGTCCAGCATGCAACATTGACTTGTAGAACAACAAATTGGGTGCTAGGTTTTATTCCTACTTCCTGCTAATATGGACGCAGGGGAAGCCTATTATTCTGGAAGACTACAAAGTCCAGCATGCAGCATTGAGTTGTTTCTGCTGTTATTGTAGAACTAAAAATAGGGCACTGAAGTTTATGTGCAGTGCCCCTTATTGTTAGTATGGACTTAAGGGAAGCTGATTATTCTGGAAGAGTACATAGTCCAGCATGCAGCGTTAACTTGTAGAACCTTAAATAGGGCTGTAGATTTTATTCTCACTTCCTGCTAATATGGAGTCAAGGGAAGCTGATTATACTGGAAGACTACATAGTCCAGATGCAGCATTGATATGGAGGACTGTGCCTGCATGCCATTGTAGAACCTCAAATAGAGCACTGCAGTTTATGCCCACTATTCTCATTTCTTGTTAGTATGAACTCTAGAGAAGTCGATAATGCTGCAAGACTACATAGTCCAACATGCAGTATTGAATTGGAGGAAGGTATTTGCCTTTTATTGTAGAACCCTAAATAGGGCACCTTGAGTTTACACTCAATGCCCCTCACTTCCTGCTAATATGGGGAGGAAGGAAGATGATCCTACTGGATAAATTCATCGCATTTAGATAAGTGTTCTTACTGGTAACTATAGAACTAATTGTGGTACCTTGGTAGGTTATTCTTGTTTATTTTTAAGGGAATTTTGGTGTCCTAATGATTTTTTAAACATTTTATAGTGTGTGGGTTGAAGAGTCTTTACAATGTTTTATAGAATAAACCTGGTGAAAGACGATACTCCTAGAGAACTATATAATCCAACAAGAGTAGTTTTAGCTTAGGTAGTCATTAGCAGCATTGTAGGCACCTTGATGTATTAGCTTGTGTGTCCCACTGATCGCTCGTTGGGTTTTGGCTGGTGGATTGCAGTCTGAAATCGCAGTTAGTGTTCCAAGTCCAGGTTCATGTAGAGTTTGGTACAGCTGTTGATCTTATAGGTTTGGTATGCCCAGTTGGCCTAGGAGGATGGTCAGTGCTGGCAATTAGTCAGTTCCTTAACCTTTATTCCCTGATATTTTTGAGGAGCATATGCAATCCCACCTACATATCACTCCATTAGTTTGCAGTGGGTAAGAATGTAATTTAGGTTGATGTCAACCAAGTTCTTTTCTATCTAGTGATGGATGCATGCTTGCCCATGAAATTACCCAGCAGTTTACCCTCCAGCATTTGCTTTGAAGGGAGGACATGCTGCTCATATTTGTACTCTTTCAGTTTATGCTTCCCAAGCATATCTTCTGGCTCTAGGGCATCCAGAAAGTTCCAGTGGATTTTAATACATCTTTGGTGTATTAGATACATTTTAATTACTAGGTAATTGATGTACCTCAGTCATTTTTACTTGCTGAACCTTACTGTTGCATTGTGTTTTTTGTGCTTTCTAGAATTTTGTTATGTGAATCATGTATTAGTTTCAATCGTTTTTATGATCATTGAGAAAAAGTCTGAAGAACTATATGATCCAGCATTGAGTTGGTAGGCTACACTAACACTTCTACATGCCCCACTGTCAGTTTAAATTTATTTCTTCATAGGATATGGCTGGTTGTTTGTAGTCCTAAATCCCTGTAAGAGTTTATGTACACTGACATTATTCACCAGTGTTTGAAAACACTAGTTGTGTGATACATTAAACCTTTTCTTCATCACATCTCAATGGGAAGCATCAGGTTAAACCTGATATTTATTTGCATTGAAGGCAAAATAAGTCAAATATAGCTCATTGTATCAAAACACATGTTTGTACCACTCTGTACCGATATACAGAAGGCAGAACCTGACAGCAGCACACTTGTATGCAAACCCTAGGTTTGGGTTAACGAGCAGTGTGGTAAACTGAAGCGAATGGAATTTACTAAGCCTTGCTTGCCCACCTCGCATAGGAATGTAGCACCTGATGCCTGCTTTTGACAGTTCTGTAGCTGACTTTTTTTTAGTTGGAAATCTGTATTATCTAGTTACTTTTTTTTTCAGTTAGCAAGGGAGAAATTATATCTATAATATATGTGTACATGTGTACATTTTTTTTATTAGATTTCATTAGTATCCTGATAAAGATTTTTGATAAAATGTTCGGCATGCAAAATAGTTATAGGGAGGTTACAGGCTGCAGACGTAAGCCATCAGAGTTTTAGGGGGAAATCGGTTTTATCCATGAAACTCTTTAGATAATCCAACTACATAATTTTGTTTTCTGACAAGTAACAATTTATTTATATCCTTTTAGAAAAAAAATGAATAAAAATACTTACATTTTTATTATTTTGAATAATGACCCTGCATTCCCATGCTTTCTTTTTTTGAGCAGTGCATACAAAGTCAAATATTGACTTCCAGTATTCTATAGCTCTTAATATTTGCATCCACTGATAAGAAATATTTTATATTGACATTGAAAACTTGGTATGCACTAGGATCCAAAATGTAATCTACTGTAGGACTGCTTGTTGTGGCTGACTCTGTTGGCATTTTAGCCGGAACTTTGGTGTGGCAGCCAGAGAACTAGCATTGTCAAGAGGTAAACAATGGCAACCTCTTAACCATTGTGGGAAATAAAAAAGGTAGCAGTGTTCAACCCAGAATTTTTTTTAAGCCGGGTGGGCTGGCAGCCCCAGTATTGTGACCCAACTCTTACCACCTAAAACCACCTAGTAACTACCTAAAAACACCCGGGTGGTTATTAAAAAGTGCCGGGTGGTGCACCTAGCTAAAAGGGGCTGATGAGAACACTGAGGTGGTAATATATATCTTGCTGTAGTAGGGATTTTCCTCCATAAGAGAGATAAGGTTAATTTCAGGTTTTTGTATACAAGCATATGTGTTTGAAGGTATGTGAAGCATTAGGTGTTCTCTAAATGCTTATCCTTAAAGAGGCTAAAAAGCATTACCTTGTAGCAAATATTCAGTGTTCATCTTTCTTAAACTTTTGTAGTACACATAGGTCAAAGCATCAGGTACACTTTAAACATCCCTCCTCAAATAGCACATGCAATGTTTTTCTCTTGCTTTGGGTGTCTTGGTGCTTTTTGTACATGAGACGATTTTTACTTTGCTTATGCGTGGTAAAGGCCCCCTCTGACCACCTTGCACTCTTTTTGCCTTCATTCCCTTATCAATCGCATCTTCTGAATTGGCAGCACAGCTGGCATTAAGTATGGGGTAGAATGTGGTTTGCAAGTGATTGTCTATTTAAATTGCCTTCTTTCCCCAGTCCCTTCACATTAGATTGTTTTGAAATGATCCATTATACAAATTTGCTTGGCTTTGTAATGGACATTTAGTATATCTGTCTTTTTATCAATGTAGTTTCTACTGCCTTTGACATTAAAGATCTGGATTGATTTTGTAGATATTGAAATGGATAGGGTTCTTGCTGATAATGGTTTTAAATAGGTTGGAGAAGTTGGAAAGCTTCCCTTAATATACCAGTGTTGTCATCTGCATTAGATGTATACCTTTCTATATAGCTATATAATTCCAGGGCTTCCCGTTAAGCTTTAACAAGTTTAAGTTAAGTTTACGTTTAACAAGTTAAGCTATATGCAGGATTCTAAAGAGGCAGAAGGATTGGGATTTCTTAATGGTTGTACTTGCAAAAATCACTCACTAAATGTAGATTGCAATGAAAATCTTTTTCTACCCTTTACTGGCTGTAAATATTAGTTAAAGGAATGAGAATCAATTTAGTATTTTTTTTCATACTTTAAATCACTTTACTTTTTTTTTTTTTTTCAATTTAGACTCTTAAATATACATCCAAGGGACACCCAAGCAGTGGTGATCACCGTCATGACAAAATGCGAGACTCTGCAGATCCGTCTCCCCCAAACAAGATGCGAAGGTCAGACAGCCCTGAAAAATATGCTGACAGTGTTGGACATGGGAAGGCCAAGAGTATGCACATTCACCGGGTCCGAGAGAGGGATGGAGGTAGGTTTACAGATTTACACAACTTAGTGCATTAAAGCGATCTCTATCAAAAATAAATTCAATCATTTTAGAAGCCAGCTAGGTTATAACCAGCTGAGCCTTCAAAATTTTGTAAGAAAAAACTAAAGCGGGTTCATCTGAATTACCTTATGTGAACAATCTGTCTCCCAGCACAAATTCACTTCAACTGCGAAGGATGCAAGTAAATAGTTATTCTGGACTACACAGCCTATGTCTGAGGAAAATATTAGGCCAATCACAGACGCAGGAAGTTGGGTTTCTGGTGGAATCTCCCCTGCATTGGTGTTCTCCCCAGTCCTTTTTTTTTTTTTTTTTTTAAGTCATGTGCACACTCAAACTGTTTTTAGGTGTTACTTAAAAGTTGGGTCACAATACGGGGGCCACCCATCCACCTACAGCTTAAAAACATTTCTGCGGAGAACGCTGTTTATGATTGTTTATAGGACCAAACCAACTTGACATAATTTTTTCAGTACATTAAGGCAATCCATATATCAAACCATATAAAATATTTTTACAACTATTTGTTTGGATCAGCTTTCACAGTTTGAGCATAGGCTCCAATGGATCGGCACGGCATATGTCTATTTCAGATATATCCAGGGATAAGGCTTGTGTTACATTTTATTATCCATGTTTGCTACTGTGTTTATTTAGTGCTTTAAATTTACATTAGCAGCATAATTAAAAGTAGAATTGCAATGATTTCATGTAATTAGGCCTCTAGGGCCTAAGCTGTAACGTGCCAAAGAAAACAGAGCAGCTCTGGAAAGTCAATTTAATCTAACTGTAAGAAAAGTGATTCTTAAGGTGAACCTGTGCCCCAGATCTTGCATACTATGAGCTTGTTCACAATGACTGTTGTAAAGTGGTTTGGTTAACACTTTCAATGCCCATCATAACCAGCTACCTACATCCATATATGCTTTTGTCTGTAGTCATTTACAGAGAAGTGTTCTCCCCAACCTCTCTTAGCATGGTGCACCACCCGGCACTTTTCAGTAACCACTCAACAAGTTACTGAAATGTTTGATCACAGTACATGGGCATAGTAAAAAGACGATGGTAAAATGGGATATAATAAGGGGATGGGCATTACATATTTGGAACAAACTATAGGGGTGTTAAAAAGAGTTATAGGGGTTAACGGATTCCTAGGGCAACAAAAACTGGGAGCACTAAATTTGTCATGTGTTGTGCCCCCTCATCTTTTTGACCACGGACTTATAGTTTTGTCCTACACGTCTGAAAAAGTTTCTCGAGAGAACACTGCAGCAGTTCAGGAGCTTGTTCACCTAATTTGTCCAACTTCAACAAGAGACAACCCACTGCCAAGCATCTTCGAACGTAATGGTTGACAAACGCCTGGTAATTCCCTATCAAAGTGACTCTGAACACTCATTGCTTCAAATCATTGAACACTGGGGATGTGGTTGCTGAGCATTAAAGTGCGCACAAGTGTTATTTAGAAATGGAAGATGAAGGAAATTTTCCCATGGAGTTGTAAGTTTCTTACAGATGTATCATCCTGTGTAGACACATTCATTGCAGCTTGACGCATTCCCCTGCAGTCTCTGACTGCCTTTACTTGAACTGTCAATCACCTTTGATGCCCAGAGTAATTAGATGACAAAACCCCCTTATTTTATGTAGGGGAACCCAGCTGAGCATTCCTAGGAATGATAAAATGTAATGACCTTCTTGACCTTTATTTGCAATATGGCCTGTTTTTACCTTTGAAGTAAATATATCACACAGGACTGGAATCTGCAGAAATGAATCATAATGCCCATGTACTTTGGGCCTTAGTGTACAAAAATCCTGACAAATGGATTACCCAATTAGCATCCAACCATTCCTAACAATGGCCTTGACCAAGTTGTTTCAACGTTGCCTGTCTGAAGAAAGCTTCATTTTACTGTCTCAGACTGCGTATTTAAAGGGACTTCAGTTGTAGTGAAGCTGAGTCGACTCAACTGCATGGTCCCAGAGTTGGTGTGCAGCTCAGGAGTTGGGGCTGCTTTTAGAGGAAATTCTAATTAGGCATATAAACTCTATTCAATAAAATTTCATATCTTTAACATGGTAATGGTTTTTCAAAAGTCAGTTTTGTTGTTTTGAATTCTGCAGCTTTGATTTTAAAGGCACATGGTCAGCCTACCATGATGATCTTTTTTCAGGCACCTGCTTTTGGTGTTAAGGGTGACAATGTTGTGTCCCTGCCTCCAAAATGTGCTCGTGTTGCTGCCCTGTTGCTAACACTTTTAAAGAATACTACAATTCAAATTTTTAAAACAATGTCAGTTTGATGCACACATGTTAAGCAAACTAAATGCAATTCAATCATGGATTGGGTGTACTTAAAGAGACCTTTGATGCAGTATTCCTCTCGTTTGTTTAGACTCAGTTAGTCAATTTGTATTAACCCCCCTAGCGGTATTCCCGAGTCTGACTCAGGGTCGCTTTTACATGCAAAAAAACGGTAATCCCGAGTCAGACTGGGGGTACCTAAAAGCATAAAAAAACCCACTTAACCTTATTCCGTGGCTGTCCCCCGGCGTCCTGCTGGTCCCTGGGGACACGTCTGCCTCCTCCGATCTCGGCCTGCGAAGTGCAGAGACGTCCTACAGGGTTTCCCGGTGACGTCGGTACATGCGTCGGTGCGACCGGGACTTAGCGGCGGGAAATTCAAATAGTTTTGTATTGAATTCAATACAAAATGGCTGTATTGAGTCCAATACAAAGAAATATTCATATAATATATATATATATATATATATATATATATATATATATATTAAATATATATTGCTGTACAGTTATATTACAATACCCATTATTTTTTTAAAGGTTTTGTGTTTTGTTTTTTTTAAAGTTTATCATTAAATTTATTAACTATTAGAAATGTGTTGGTGAGTTATGCCTATGAATTATTGATCTACAATGTAAATTAAATTTCCATGCAAAAAATTGTACCACTTTTTGCATGGAAATTTGGCCAGAATCAGACCGCTAGGGGGATTAATAATGTACATAACAGAAATCACTGTTGTAAAAGTCATTGAACTGATTTCCACTTCACATTCTTTTAAGAGTTGTGATTTTTGTTGAACACTTTTGAAACTTCAAAACTTTTTTTAGTTAGGTTTTGTTATGAAATGTGTACTAATGTGACCAACTAGGGAAAACATGCTTCAGGGAACTAGTGTGTTTTTTATTTTTTTTAAGAAAGCTTTGCATGATGGCCAAGTTCTAATGTTGTCTGTAAGCATCAGGTTTACTTCTGATTCTTCCAAAAACATTGAGATGCATATACTGTGGGAGCTGTCTGGGCCCTGATTGGGTAGACAGGTATGTGTTCACATTAGAAATGGTCTATTTATATGTATTTTTGGTATTCAGTAAATAGTTCTGCAGAAACGCACGGGTAATGTCATGTTGCCCTTGATCCCTCTGCAAACATATTTTCGTCCCGTTCGTCCCGTTTTACTACTTTATCCCGGAGCGGAGGAACCAGCTGCTGCTGCTATCTTCTGGAGTCATCTTCTGGTTTCTTCCGTCATCTTCTGGTTTCTTCCATCATTCAATCACTGCACAGGCACAAGATTGGGTGACACTTCCGCCTGAAAATGTTAAAATGAGAAAAAATGCCGATCTAACTGTGCATGGAGGGCTCCTCTCCTTTTAAACTAAAAAAAAA
>NC_092862.1:128619125-128707650 GCF_032062135.1 Pyxicephalus adspersus | reverse complement strand
TTGGTGAAGATACTGCAGTATTAATGAAAAATATTAAAATGTCGTCAGATTAACAATGGGTTTTTTTGTGCAGTGGTATCTGTTTCATTAGGCCTTGTGCTTGCTTATGGTAATCAAGAACAGCACTTTTCAAACTCCATGGACTACTGCCCATTCATATTATGTTTGGCATACATGCTGCAGAATAATATGATAGTTGAATCCGAGAATTGCAGCATATTTTCCTCTGAAAACCAGTCAGGGCTGATAAGAATGCTATCCTAACTGTCAGTAGTTAGGAGTTGTCTTGCTTGTTTGAATCTCCTCATTTTCTTTGTGTGTGTTTTATTATCTGGAAGAAACAAATTATATTAGTTCCATGCATTATCCTACTTACATTTGAAGTGACAGGATAATGAAGAAATACTTGGGTAAATGTCATTCCCCAGTTGCTTTTATTGTCATAGAAAAACAGATTCTTTCAGGGCAAAAGACAAGGCAATGATTTGTTTTTACAAATGTAGATTGTAGTATTTTCACCATGATATACACGGCAGAAGAAAAGCATATCATGTATCATAGTGTCTGAAATTAAAACTTGCTGCCTAATGGAATCTTTTATTTTTCTTTCTATGAAAGGTGCATGTAATCATTTTTGGCATTTGAAGTTCTCTTAGGTTAGCGCCACACACATTTCTATATATTTTTTTTTTCTTTTCATGTGGCAACAAATTAATCTGTGTATCATTAGATACTGATCATTGGATCGCTTGGTGTATACAGTGCTTCCCCTGTCTGTAATGCAAGCTCTGTGTTGGAAGTGCAGTGTGAGCATACAATCCTTTTTTTCTGTGCACACTGGTTTAGGTTTGTTTGGAGAAACCAATCAAACAGGAATTCTGCTAAGCATTTGTTTGTACCAAACATCATCACATGCCAGTGTGGATAAAATTCAAAGCTGTGCATCTGTTTGACATTGCACTGTCTGCTGTAAATTACTACTTATAGGCAGGCTTCCTAGGTCAAAGTATATTCATTCAGGTAAATTTTATAATGAATCAAAATCTATCCTTTTAGGAACTGATGGATATGGACAAATACTATTAATGACCTTATAAAAACAAGTACTAACAATTATTATTGAGTACCAGAGAATGGTCTTTAAATGTACACGTAGGCAGCATTTATAGCGACTTTGAAAAGACACATCAAAGAAAATGTGTAACTTCCTCTTCATGCTCAAAACTTTGGTGTCCCACAGGAAATGTCATTTCACAGCTTTAGATCCGCTGTGTTGATTTTGCTGACTAAGCATTTAACTTGGAGCCTTTGCAGACCTCTTGTAGACTCCAAGCTACTAATTTGTTGTGTACTTTGAGTTTTGTGTCACAGTTGTCATTACAACTTTGCTGTCCTTTCTTGTCTTTACCAATGCATATACAGGCAGTGGGGGGATGAATAGAAACCCTGCCACAGCAGAAGTTGTTTACTAATCTGCAATTGCCAGATCAGAGGCACACTGCTTTTTAATTTTGCAATTCACCCCAGAGCAGTAATAATAAACCTTAGGCCAGAGTATTTTGAGGTCTTCATGACTGACTTCAAGACCTGGGCTCATGGTGATCCATTACTGAAAATGTAAGTGTTTATAGCCATTCATTGTACTCATTGATAGCAGATGTTTTTATTTCTCCAGTCAGATTTTGTTGATATAATAGGGAGCCTCTGAATTTTAGTGATAAGGCAACACTGTACTGTTTTTATCTGTGTGTTCAGGGAGCCTCCTACCCACCCCTCACTGTCGCTCAGGCCGGGGTGGAATGTTTTCCTTGCATCAGCTTTATCTTTTCAGAACAGGAACAATCATCTGGTCTGATTGATCAGTGTTGCCATGGAATCATCTCCCATGATGGTGAACCTTTTATTAGTATAACAATTATCTTAAGACTCTTTGGATACTGACCAGTGAGAGATTCTTTGAGCATGTTGCTTCACTGACCGCAGCCTTGGTTGCATTTAACCTGAGTCCTAAAGACTAATTTATCCATACAGACGAAAGTTATGTGTGTATATTCTAAACAATAGGTCAGGTTTCCTCTAAAGGATGTTTGGGTTCTTGCAATGAGAATTTTGTTCATCTTAGGTCAGTTTAACAAACGCCAATGAACGTTTTAGGTATCTGTAATAGTGATATTCTTCCCTCTGGCTAGAAATGTAAGAAGCATTCTTCCTACTAACCAACATGATATTGTTATGTAATCTATGGACATAGTAATTATAGCAGAGGTTCCCTGAAGACCTGAAAGTTATTTCAAGGGTTTCCCCATGTGAAAAAAGGTTGAGAAACTGACAACCTGTAGTACATGTATCTTAGATGAGAGCTTGACATGGCAGCTCTGACAGGTCCAGTGCTTCTTTTCCCATTAGGAAATTGCATTGTCATTCATTGTCAGAATTTTAGGAAATATTCAGAAAACCCACATCTTGAAAAATGTTATTTTTTAAATACATAGATGATAAAAAAAGTCTGCTTGTGAGATAATTTTATATGTACAGATGTTATTGTCTCTGGTAAAGAGTAGACTCTTAACCAAGCTGACACATGGATCTTTACCATAAAAAGGAATATATTAAGTGTTGTCCTTGAATTATATAGTTCTATTTACATTCCTCACATTGGCAGAGGGGTAAAAAATGTGGTACAAATCACAGTAGTATCCTTAATTCAATGAAATTGCTAGATTACACATTTCAATATTGGCTTTTTTTAATGTTTAAGGCAACATTTAAATAGTTTATTTACATGTTTTTTGTTGTATAGACAGTATTTTTTTCAGAATTTTCCAGATTTTTGTATAGGTGTTGCATAGTTATATATATATATTGCAGGTTTACGAATATACTTAATGCCACCCAAGCTGTGGCAATTAAAAACCTACCCTATCCACAGTGATTAGAATGGAATGTGACACCTTCGGTCTAAATGAAATTGTATGCAGTGTAGTGTAAGTGGAGCTGCAGGAATAAACATTCAAAACAAACCTGCTGCTCTGCATAGAACACAATGTACTGTGCATCAAATAGTAACTATAGATCGCTTTCCTGCAGTGTTGTAACTGACTTCTTTTATATATATATATATATATATATATATGTGTGTGTTTGTGTGAAGTATTGCTGCCTGGTGTAACAGACCCTCAGGGAGACTAAGCAATACTGATAACTAGTCATTTGAGGATTTTTTTTAAATTGGTTATATTTGTAAGATGTCTAGAGTAGAAGAATGTTTACCTGGGTAAATTTTACAAGCATACACAATTACAGCCTCTGAGTGGTGATATGAATAAAATTACCTTGCTATATTCACTAGTATTGTCAAGAGGTGGGATTTTTTGGGCTGCAAGTAAACATTAAGTCCTTGAATGTGATGTTTGATTCTGGAAAGTTGGATAAGCAGAAGGCTCTGTGAACTGACCAGACCAAATTGTGGTGACTAGATGACTGGTTCATTGCAGCTCCAAAATACAGATCTCATGGGGGGTTCCTGGTGTGCAATGGTATAATACTTACCAAAGGTAGTCCAAAGTAGGGACGGCCAGTGAAATGGCAACAAGGTCATGATTGCCCAAGATCATTCATGTTGGTGTTGAGAAAGTTGGCATGTTGGGCCTGGCTTTACTAGAGCTACTTTACCACAACTGTTGAAACTATTGCTGACAATGATAGAAAGGTGTCAACACCCTATGCGCTGCCCATCACCAAAAGTGTCTACAACAGGTACATGAGTTTTAGAGCTGCACCATGGGCCAATGGAAGAAGGTGGCCTGGCCTAATAAATCGCATACGTTTGGCTGGTGAGGTGCATTGTTATTCTATGGAAGTGGTGGCAGCAGGATGCACTGTAATAAAGACAGACAATGTATTGGTGCTACACACATTTAAGTGGCACCTACAATATATTAGGCTTTTAGTTATGTTTTGGCTGATTAGTGTCTTTCTTTCTGTAGGTAATCTTTAAAGCTATTGTTACCCATAAAATAAGTTTAAGTTCCAGCTGACATTTATGTAGTTTGATTTTTTTTTTTCTTTTAAAGCTAATGGCGATGCGGTTTCTGTGAGCTGCAGGTTATGCTGCATCTAGAGCCATAGACCCGATTCCCCCTATGCTAGAACATGATGGTAGTATTGCAGGTTTTTGCAAATACTATGGATTTCATGCATTTAGGTAGAAACTTTTTGGTAGCCTGTATGTGAAAGTGCTTTATATTTCCTGATTTCAATCCTCTATTTTAAAATAAAAAATTGCTTTGCTGTTTAGGAATTTGATAATACTCTATATCCTCGGTTGATGCTCAGGTACAGCATGCAGCTGATGCTTATATAGTTCACTGATCCTAAAGGGAGACTGACTGTGTCCCCTGCCAAATGTGTTGTCAGCAAAAAAATTAGACTCCTAAGGCAGGCCTTACTAGGATTTAAAAGTTTTAGAGAGATTTGAAGTATTGCTTTACTTTTTTTTCTTCGTGTGTTTTAAATATTACAAATTACACCGCTATCAATTTAGGAATGTATCTGGTAACCAAATAAATCTGTAATGGGATGCAAGATGAGTTCCATATACTTTTACTAATCTACTACATTCAGCTTACTCTAATATTATTACCCTTTTGCAGCCTATTAGGGGTACCACACATCATGGCAATGAAAGGAATAAAAAATTCTGCTGCCAGTAGCTTTTTCCTGTTTATATAAAGTGCCACCTGCATTGTTAAGACTTTTCAAAGACGTCTGTGGAGCTGGTGCATAGATCCCACTACCGGCTTCATAGAAATCTGTGGGGCTTTACTTTGAGGGCACCACTCAATGTGAACAAAGAGGAAGCCTTGCTCACTAGGATATTGGGAAATTTAGATATTTAAACAGTAGGGGGATACTTTAGGTTAGGGGAGTTAGGCAAACACTATACAGGTATCTTTAAATCTCTCCAATTGGTCAGTGAACCATTCTTGCCTTTCCCTACTCTATCCATAAAAAAAAGTTATAGATTCACCTACAAAATAACTTCCAACTTTAAAACACAAAATAGACAATCCAATAATTACAATTTTACTACTTTAGATGTAGTTTTCAGGTAAAGTGGCATATATTGTTTTCTGTTCAAAGTGAACTTTTTTTTTTTATCAAACCACAGCAATTGTACAATTTGTTTAAATAAAATGTTAAACTCTCTATAAGCCTTAGGATAAGAATAACCCAGACTTTGATTGTTGTGCACACAATACCAATATACAACAATCAGCCTTCCCAGTATTTTGAGTTAAGGTTTGGCTCTTTTAGACACAGTAGCATCATAATCTGTAAATGGCTGCCATCAAATAGCTTTAGGTTATTTTATTTTTAGCCTTGAAGTTTCTTATACTTTTTTTTTTTTTTCCTAGGGACCAGCTTTTCTCCACAAGAAAATTCCCATAACCACAGTGCTCTTCATAGCTCAAATTCACATTCTTCTGCTCCAAGCAAGACATCTGATTCTGTAAGTAAATTGTGTGTCAGTTGTGGATAATGAACAGAAAATAATTTACAGGCAGTGTATGACCTCCCCCAGAGTGTGGGTAATAGTTAAAGTTGTGGTAATTTGCTTCTTTGCTGTCATTGTCCTGTTAGATTCCTGTTGTGGAATTGTAACCTGAAGAGAGTTCTCTAAATTAGTAAAATTAGTAAAATCTTCTCCTTACCAGTAGTTACTGGAACAAGTGTCACCTGTGGAAGGTTTTAACCCCTGTGTTTTAGTCTAGTAATCTTGGCATACAGGACAAATGGCCTAAATCTTCCTTTCCAGAGCACATACAGCTATAAAAACATGAAATATTTTAACTTGCTAAAACGTTCTTAAATTGGAATGAGAACTACCGTGTTTCCCCGATAATAAGACACTGTCTTATATTTTTTTGGGCTTCCAAAAACACACTAGGTCTTATTTTCAGGGTAGGTCTTATATACTTTTTTTAATGAAAAAAAACACCATATTCATGTATGAATATGGCCATAAAAAAAGGCACATTTTGAAGTGGTTAACGTATTAAGGTGCTTAAACACTGATCCACAGATGCAGCACAGTGCACCAGAAAAGATACGGTAACCCACAGGTGCACTGTACAGCATCTGTGGATCTGTGTAAAATCAGCACTCAGTGGATGTGGCCGGGGCAATGATTGCTCACATTTTTATTTTTTTTATTTTTCTGTGCATTTGAGAGTTTTGTATGGTGACCCAATTGTAAATTAAACTCTTCATTGATTCATTGCTACCGGTATTGGTTACTGAATTCAGCATTTCTCTTCTTGCACTGTTACTGTATTAAATCAGCCAGCTTGTCCTTACAAACCTAAAATCAGCACAAAATGTGGCTGGGTCAATGATTGCTCACATTTTTATTTTTTTTTTTTATTTTTATACCGTAATTGTGCTGGTTAAAATAAAAAAAAAAACTTACCTTATCAGAAGACGCGAGCTGAGTTCCTGGCTTCTGACAGGCGAAGTGCATGTAATATCACTCCGCCTGTGACAGGAGCCGGAACTACAAGGCAAGCATCGGCTTGTGCGGCTCCGGAGTGTGTACGCCCGCTGTCTCCTGCTCGGTGAGTATTTTTTTTTTTTTCTTTTTCTACTAGGTCTTAATTTCGGGGTAGGTCTTATATTAGGGCAGGTTGGGGGGAAAAGTGCTAGGTCTTATTTTCGGGGTAGGTCTTATTTTCGGGGAAACACGGTAGACTCCAAAGAGTTTAAAACTGACCTAAATCTTAGGAGCGTTAACATTCTACTACTGAGGGTTCTGAATACAGTAGTGGTGATGCGTTGCTTTTCTTCAGGTCCAGTTTTTTTTTTATACCACTCTGTGCAAGCTATAAGCAGGCAGCTTTTCTTGTCCCTAGACTTGACCTTCTGATGACAGTAAGATCCCTTTGTCAGTCACAGCCAATTCACTGCAGAGATCCTACACGTGGTCTGTAGTGTCATGTAAGTAGCCTAGTTTGCTGGGGAATGGACGGACCCACTCCAGTACTGAATCGCTATTAACTAGCAACAATTATTGGGTATTTTTTTTTTTTTTTTTAATAAAGAAAAGCAGGCAAAATTTACAGCGTTTTTCATTGCAAGTTATAAAAACACTTGCAAGGTTAAAATGTAGTCAGTGTCACCGGTTGGCGACCGCTGTTTTAGAAGTCTATTGGATTTTTTTCAATATCTGTCTACGTTTGTGTACAGCTTTTATTTTTGACTATACTTAAAAGAACGATTTCGTGGGTTTTATATATGGGTATCACAGAGGTGTCCTATGCACTTCCTGTTTAAGTGGACCCTTCCTGATCCCTAGGTAAAAGTGTTTTTGATTGGCTGCATACAATGAATTCGTAGAATGGCCTTTATTTCCCAATGACTCTGTCCTTGTAAGTGCCATATGATACAGAAACTAAAATACGGATGAATCGGTGGAACGGGCACAGGCTCTTAATGGTAGAACTACAGGATGTTTGCAGCTGTACTTTACATATATGAAACAAAGTTTTAGATTATGTGATTGAGTTATGCATACCTTTGTATATGCTTTGCAGGCTTATGATCCAGCAGATGACTGGTCTGAGCATATCAGTTCCTCTGGAAAAAAATACTATTATAACTGCAGGACAGAAGTGTCCCAATGGGAAAAACCAAAAGAGTGGCTGGAGAGGTAAATATCAGATAATCCATACAATCCCATTGCTTTCTGTTTGTTTTATTTATTTTCATTTTTTTCTGATACTGCTCTCCTTTTGTTTATCAAGAAGTAAATAAAATACATTAGGAATATATTATGCTAGTACACAATTGGAAATTGCTTTTTGTCCTGCCCTCTTGCTAGCATTTAAATTATATAAGTAGCTGCACAAGTTTGATAGTAGCAGTTGTAATTGACCCAGCAATACTGCAACCATTGCTTCTCTGTCAACTGTATAACAAATCACATTCACTTAGGCCAGTTCCAGAGCTTGCAGTTAAGGTTTCCTGTACTAATAAACTATTGTATTAATTTTTTCCCCACCTGTTGTGAAAAAATGTTAACGGCCTTCCCTATCTGAGATGTGCTGTTTTTAGTTTGTACTTACTGTGTGGCCTGTTGGATCCCTGACTCTGAACTCTTGACATTTGCACTATGTTAAAGCGCTGGTCTACTTCCAGGTCCCATAGAAAACAAAAAAAGCGTTGTTGTTCATTTAATAGGACAGTTATATTTAAGTCTTTGTTAATTGTCACTTATCGATTATTATTAATTGTGTCTTTTTTTTAGACATATTTGTGCAGCTTAATGCATGCTTTTTCTTTACTGAAGGGTTTGCAAATTTGACAAACTGTTCTTGGCACCTCTGCCTTGTAGTAAGAGTACTGTTTTAGCAACTCCTCTCTTTGCTTGAAGGGGTTTTTGATTCTTTGTCTAGTCCACATATCAAGTCAGAGCTGACATAGAAAGCTGATCTGTGAACCAAGGAAGGACGACTGCATGTTGCATCTGGGTTGGTTTGCTTTGCCTGACTTATTTTTACCGTCCTAATAAAAGTATTGTTTCTAGGTCTAATTACTGTTCGCACTTTTGTACTTGTTACTTTTCCAGGGAACAGCGTCAGAAGGAGTCCAGTAAAGTGGCAGTCAATAGTTTCCCCAAAGACAGAGACTACAGAAGAGAAGCAATGCAAGCCGCAGCTACGGGTAAACTTAAACTTTTTTGTTCTTTTGTAAATCTTTTTACCCTCCATACTCTGGCGGTATTCCCGAGTGTGGCTCGGGGTTGATTTTCAGTACCAAAAGTGCTAACCGAGCCACACTCGAGGTGGAATTGCCAGGGAATTTAAAAAAGCTTACTTGGTAAGCGGTGCACGTGGCATCCTCCAGCGGGGCCTGCGGCGTCCTTCAGCAGTACCTGGCATCTTCTTCCCCTGGCGATGGCCGGCATCTGCTTCCCCAGCATGTAAACGTTGGGACATGTGGCCGGGCATCTGCATATGTGCCTGTGGTCGGGGGGCGGGACCAGGTGGGAAATTTAAAATAATAAGTATTTTTAATGAACTGCTTTTACATTTTAAAATATGTATTATTCATACCGCCAGGGAGGTTAATATGAGAAGTGGTATTCTGGTTCTTTGTTTTGGTATTTTCCTCTGATCGCCTCTATCTTGTTTAGTTTTACATATGTCTGGACTGTGCACATGACAGTTGTGTAGGCAGATCTAACTTGCAATAATACATGTTTTTGTTTAAAATAAACTCAAAGCTATATGTCTGCTATCCTTAACATATCAAGAGAAACCAAAAATTGTCTATAGGTGATGGTTACGAATTCTTTATAGCTCATCATTTTAGGGGTAATTGTGACTGATGGCTATTTATTTTTAGAAGAATTATTGCTCTCTCTGGCACATGCAGTAATACCTAATATCCGATGTAGTTATTGTTGCGCGCTCCTAAGGTGCACATTTTTGTTCATTTGTAAGCAGCACATTAATAATTGCACCAGTCAGTAGTTACTGTCATAGCGCCTTCACTTTAACTAGTTTGTTATTGCATTCCAGCCACCCTCCTCTATGCAGCACTTGCCTTCCTCCCCAATCCTCTGGCAAGTTCCTAGGCATCTTCAAAAGTAATATCTTAGGTAGGATGCAGTGGATGTGGAGGATTGGCAAATGTAAGAATTGACAATTTTACTAACGTTGAAGTTGTCTTTATGTTAATGTGTCGGTCGTGTGGTCAAGAATGTGTGTTTTGTTGGCACAGCACCTTTCCTAACTAATACAGCTGGTGTAAAACAAGTTACAATTTACAATGTTAATTTGTTGTTTAATAAACATTGTTGCTTCTCTTATTTTGTAGTGATAACAAATGTTTAAATTTCTAAAGACATTTGCTTGCAGTGTTACATGTGTCTGTTTTTTTTTTTAAATGTTATATTTTGTTTCTCTTGCAACCTTTGTTGTTGGTTTAAAGCAATGTCCTCATAGTTTTTTTTTTACGACTTCCAGGCAGTTTAATACACCTTAAAAACGCATGCTTTTTTGTTAAATGATTTGCAAATTTGTCACAAAGTGTAGGTATGTCAGGTGGTTTATATTTGAAGTCATTGTCACCAGGATTAAATAAGTGAGGAATAGTCTTCCAGGAAAGCTAATCTTCCAGTGGAGACACCAGCTCCAATGACAACTGCCTGAGAGGCTTCAATTTTTTGTTATCTAGATTTGCCTTAGTTCTGTAGCAATTTCAAAGCTAAGCAATATGTTTTCTGACATTCTCCATGATGTTTGGCTAAAATAAGAACAGTTGGAGAATGACCCTTGTGTCCTGGGTTTGTTTTTAGACAGAATCGGGAATGATTGCACAAGGTCTTTATTACTTTTGAAAGATACACCATTAGGTCAGGGGTTTGTGAACCTTTACACCCTTGTGAGCTTGTTAAACATCTCACTACAAAATACACGAGCATTATATTTGGATTGGTCTTAATTTTTACAGCTTTGATGGTCTTTATGTTTCTAGGAAGACTTTTGATAAGATTTTAGAGTGTTTGTGGGACCTTGTTCCTATTCAGCCATAGAAGCATTTGTAAGCCCAATACTGATATTTATTGAGTCAAATTGGAACAGACAATTTGTCGGATACTGTTACCAGAAAATAGACATTAAAAATATATTTATCTGCTGCAGTATTACCAGGACACGTCTCCATTTACTTTGCTATATAGAGTAAAAAAAAGGCAGACACAGAATCCATACCCTATTCATTTCCAGATTACCAGGCTTGTATGCTTTGCTTTCAAAAATTTTTAGTTGGTCTGACTTTTTGAATATGGAGCAATGTATTTCAGGCGAGTCATATTTGCTTTGTTCACTGCCTTTTTTTCTGCTTGTATTTGAGAGACTGGAATGTAATTTATATTGTAGATTTCTGTGGTTATTATAGCTTGGCTTTCTGTCCATTACTGGTTATTAAAAAGTTAAAACCATATTCAAACTATTTTTCTTTTGGATTGAATAAGTAAATGTTAGGATATAGCAGCAACTTCTTACTTCCTGTCAATTTGACAAGTTTTGAAACTGAACAGGAAATGAGAGGAAAGCATGAGGGCAAATAAAAAGCCAATCCTGTTTTCTGCGTGTGTGAAGGTATAGAATGCCTGTCAGGATTATTTTGCTGTGTCTTTTCACAATGAGACATGTTTCCCTTCACTTTGTCTAGGTGATTGGGGTTTTGGTGTCTAAGCAGGAATAAATGAGAAATAAAACTCCACACTATCCCAGCACACAGCAATTTAAAATCTGAAAGAAAGATTTCCTTAGTGAGGACACAGACAGGATTAAAAAAAACATAGCTTTTTATCCTTTCTTTGGGCTTGTTCCACACCACCAACCATGGGCTTTGTCGCTAAATACAGTCCAAAATCCAGGTCAATTTTCTATGGTGTCATTTCACACCAATGTGCTGTTCACTGAAATAGGGAAAGTTTTATTTGTATGCACATCTTTGTAAAGCTTTACAGTTGAATCGTTGAAAAAAGTTGAAAAAAAACAAAAAAAAAAAAAAAACTTTGCTTAAAGCGTACCTAAACTCTACAACCCTTTTATTTAAAATAAATTTTTTTTTGTGTAAACACACTTTTTTTCCTCTAAAGGTCGCAGCATCGCTCCCTAAATTTTTGATGAATAGATGGGAGCGCAGAGCCTCACGGGATACCTACGTCACGTCACGCATCCCGGGAGGCTCATGGCTGCTCCTTTTGCACATTCCAGAGCATCTCGGGCATGCGCAGAAGGAGCCCTTTCCTCAATAGAGAAAAAAATTGCCGATCTCACATGCACAGTGAAATAGGCAAATTTTTTTCTCAATCTATGTCACCCGATCTTGTGCTTGCGCAGTGCGAGATCAGGTGACGTAGTAAGAACGCAGAAGAGACGGATAAGTGCCAGGCCGAAGACAGATACCGGAACAACGCGTAACCCGATGGAAAAAAGCTCCTGACGGATAGACTGATCTGTGAGACTGAAGGTGTTTTTTTACTTTTGGATTCATTTTTGTTATACTTTTGCTTTTAAGTACTGGAGACAATGGGTTAGCATCACAGCCAAGCAAATTAACTTTAGATTAGATGTATTGGAAAAGATAATATTCAGTCTCAGAATAATTCTAGTTATATTGCCATCATTTTTTTTTTGTTAAACTGCCTTATAATGGAGTGCATTGGTATTCGTATAGTAGTCACATGTCCCTGTCTTGCTTTGGATTTACTACAGTGGTGAGGAGAGATTTATTGGTATCTTTTACAGACTACCTTATTACAGTTTAAACCTGTGGGCAGCACGGTGGCTCAGTGGTTAGCATTTTGGTCTTTGCAGCGCAAAAGTTCCCAGGTTCGAATCTCAGCCAGGACACTATCTGCATGGAGTTTGCAGGTTCTCCCTTTGTTTGCGTGGATTTTCTTCGTGTACATGCAGTTAATTGGCTTCCCCCCCAAAATTGACCTTAGGCTGTGTTAGTGATATATGACTGAAATAGAGACATTAGATTGTGAGCCCCTTTGAGGGACAACTAGTGACATGACTATAGACTTTGTACAGCGCTACTGTGTAGTAATAATAATAACCTATTGTGCGTCTCCTAAAGGTTCCCCGAAATTAATAATTTTTTTTTTTTGTTTTAATATCTTCAATCAGTGGATGAGAAACATTCCAATGACGCCAGCAGCATGCTTCCACAGAACATTTTGTCTCAGACAAGCCGGCACAATGATAGAGACTACAGACTCCCCAGAACAGAGACTCACAGTAGTGCAGCCCCAGTGCAGCACACCAATAAACCTGTGGTTCACCAGACTGCTTCCGCAAGCAGTGTTCCTTCTAGTACTTTTACAGTACAGCCTGATCACCCTCCTCCAAAGAAGGCATTTGATGCAAATGGCGCATCAGTGTTGTCAAAACTGCCTATCCCCACATCTTCCATCCCACCACAGAAATCTGACAGAAAAGGTAAGTCAGCAATCAGTAAGGGGAACCTTACTTTGCCTGAAATATTTGGTCTTTTTTTTTCTCGCTCTCTTATAAACTGACATATTGATTTATTGTTCTGTTGATGAGTGTGTAGAGTTTGTCTATTCTTACCAGTTTGTTAGATACTCCGTCTGATATGCCAGAGCGCTGGCCAGGTCCCAGCATTGTTGTCTTTTTTTGAACAAGTGTGATCTCCGTAATAAATTGATAAGCAATCTATGTGTGCTTTAGAAGAATAGAAGATAAAATCATTGGTTTACTCTGGATTTATTGTGTCATTTCTGGTTCTTTAACTAAATTTTAAAATGCCTTGTATGAATCATTTAGTTTGGATTAACCTGTGCAGAAATTGGAGAAACATTTACCTTTCGGCAAAGGCCCTGCACATTTTGCATGCTCGGTGGCATTTGGAATTTAAAGCATATCTGCAGGACCATTATTAATATTAGGGGTCCTTCCACTTTGCTGCTTGTTGGGTAAAGTGCTGAAATACTTAACTGTAACCATGATGGAATCCCTGGAACCACTGGCTAGCTTTTGGCTGACAATTCTCTTATCTGGATCAATTGGGTCACAAACATATACTGGTAGCTTCATATTGGACTGTTAGCAATTGTAGAAGTCTCTAAGATTAGATTTCTTGTGTTTACAGAAGAATAAAGCAAAAGTAAAAAAAAAAAAATGCTTTATCCTTCAAAATTAAGTCTTGAAACCCCAGTAAGATCACTGTGCCTAGAGGCTCAGTTATTTAATCAATTTATTTCCTGCAGATGGAATAATTTCCTATAGAAAAGGTATTTTTATATATTTCTGATCATGACCAAGAACTGCAAAGGCACAAGGAGGTACATAATTGTGTCTAAGTTGGAGTCTCGGGCTGTCAAATATTTGCCTATTTTGGATAGTATCTGATTTGTTTGAAAAGTTGTTATTAAAAATTAGAGTTGTCCTGTATCAACACTTTTGTGTTTTCTGCTGGTATATTGGACTGCAGAATGTCTTTTGTTTATTTTGTAATAATCTGAGAGTGGGAATGGTCGACTTGTTTTGCAAAGGACACTGGAAGGGCTGACCCCAAACACCACAAAAATGCTGTCTGTTGCCATCCCACAACTGGGTTAAAAATGAACCATCCCTTTATTCTTTTTTATCCACCCATTTGTGCACATGAACAAAACACAATGCTAAAGTGTATTTGCATGAAAAGGACTTCCCATAGACATGTCAGAGGTTTGCAGGGGAAAAAACAATTTGTGTATGCTGGATTTAGAGGGATGCATGGGGAAAAGACCAATGTGTGTATCTTGGAGGAGGAGGAGGAAGAATGCATGGGGAATAGACAAATGTGTGTATTCCTGGAGAAGGAGGAAGAAGATTGCATGGGGAAAAAAGACCAATGTGTGTATCTTGGAGGAGGAGGAAGAATGCATGGGGAATAGACCAATGTGCGTATGCTGGAGGAGGAATTCATTGGGAATGGATCAATGTGTGTATTTTGGAGGAGAAGGGAGAATGCATGGAGCATAGACCAATGTGGTAAGTACAGTAAGAAGAGGCCAGTTTGCGCAGTGCAGAAAAATTTTAGTCCTCTATTAATATAGTAACTTTGTAATGTAGGAAGATTTTGAGAGATCACTGCAAAGATTCTGGAAATTGTATCAGACAGTTTCATACAGTTTAGTAAGATGAATCTTTTCCACAATGCTAACCTCCCCAGTGGTCTAAAGTTCCATGCAAAAAAGCGGTACAATTTTTTGCATGGAAATCATTTTATTAGGCATAACTCGCGATATTTAAAGTTTATTAATAAATTTGGTAAATTAATTAAAAAAAAATCTATTATAAAAAAAATTATTTAAACGTAATAAACTGTGCAGTAGCTTGTAATAAATATATATATATATATATATATATATATATATATATATATATATATATATATATATAATTTCTTTGTATTGGACTCAATACAGCTATTTTGTATTGAATCCAATAACAAAGTTTTTTGAATTTCCTACTGATCCTTTCTCCCGCCCGCACCGACGTCACCGGGAAACCCCGGAGATCGGTCCTGCATTCCCCGGCTAGAGATCAAGGAGGAAGGACGTGTCCCCAGGACCTGCGTAAACCAACAGGACGACAGGGGACAACAATGGAGCAAGGTAAGTAGGTTTTTTTTTTTTTTTAGTTAAAAGCTACCCCGAGTGTGACTTTTTGCCTGGAAAATCCACCCCTAGTCACACTTGGCAATACCGCTAGGGGGTAAATAGATAGAGATGATTGACAGCTTGTTTTAAAGCGTCTTAAAAGCTTATTTAGAATATATAAATTCGAGTGATCATAACCTGGGCTCATTTCAAGAACTGATAGCTGTTGATCTCTTACAAAAGTAATCTTTGTTTTTTGGGTGTCTTTTGTAGCGAATCCAAAGACAAGCTTTTGTTTTTGGTTAGATATTTTAGGAGATAATTAAAACTTTTCTCAGGATTATTTTTTGTCTCAGAACATTTCCTCCCTTTTTTTTTTAATTAAAATTGTTTCCATTGGAAGATTTCTCTAACAAGCAATTCTAGCCAATCACTGGTTCATATCTTAAAAAAAAAAACCCGTTCAGTAATTTATTGGCATGAAGTTCACAAATTATGTATACTTTGCATATGTGTACTGCATATTTGCATTGATGTACACAATAAGTGTTTAGCATATTTGTGTAATGAAGCAAGCAGGAAGAGCAAGGGACTCTACCTAAAACTATAGGCCCACTAAAATTTGTGTGGAAATAGTTTCTGTATTTAGGAATTTTAAAAAGACAGAATTATCTCATTTGGTCTACACAATGTGTACTTTGTGGTGACAAACGGACTTTGTTTTTACCCATTTTTTTTTTTCTTTTTACAGATTCTGTATCCGATAAACAATCCTGTACCACCCCTTCCACATCATCCGCTCCTGGACTAAACCCTACTGCTGCTCCCCCTTCCTCTTCTACAGTCCCTGTGTCACCAGTTCCACAATCACCAATTCCTCCGATACTGCAGGACCCCAACCTACTGCGACAACTGCTCCCTGCCTTGCAAGCCACTCTGCAGATTAATAATTCTAATGTGGATATATCCAAAATTAATGAAGGTATTGGCTGCTTTTACCTTTACATTTGGGGCAACATAATATTGAATAGATGATGCATGGATGCACTCAAGTTTTTACTTGTGAATTGTTTTAAATGCTAATTTCAAGAGTTGCCAGTGGACATAATCAACTTTTGTACCCTGGTTTTGGGTGCTGACAGTTAAGGCGTTAGCCGCTGACAGCTCCTTTCCTGTGTTTAGATGTTGTGTGCTTAGTCGCCAGTACAAAATTTGCATAAGCCCATTTCTTGTGTACCTGGAAGGGTTCCCCTATGTTAGTTACCAGGGCTTTGTTAGGCACTACCTGTATTACAGTGAACACCTGGGCATTCATATCAGACGGAATGTTTAAGTGCCTGTAATATCGGGGTGTAACAGGATACGTTACTGCTTATCCAGATGTGGTTAGAAGTAGTAATTTGTTTTTGTGGGTTTAGGTGGAATATCTGAGCCACCCAGATGTACAATCGAAAGTTTCAGCTTTGTGGGTTTTGGTGCTGATACTAAAGTTCTGGGTAATTAGAAACAAACTTGCAGGAGGTTCCATTGGATTTTGAAATGTTGTATTACTCAAAATACTCCTGAACCCTCTGAAGTTTTTTCTGATAAATTTCTGAATATCTATATTTCTATAGAATTGAAGCACCCCTAAGCCACATGGTTGTGCTTTTACCTAGTGAAGAGCTGCTCGCTTATGACTGAAGATTAAGTCATTACAAATCACGGGTTAGTTGCAGAGAATATAAAGCTAATATTTATTGGTAGCTGTTAGTTTGGCTAACATGCATGCAGGTGTAATGCAGGAGGAAAAACTTTTGAAAACTTTGTATCACATTGTCTTGATTTCATATTCTATTTGCATATTGAATTAAGTCACATTGTGCCAGTTGGAGATTTTGATTCCAAAGCAGAACTCTAAACCCTGTAATACTTGCCTGTCCCCATGTTTTTGCTTTTCCTTTTATCTGTTGACCTGCCTTTGGTCAGCTTGGATGGCCGGGATGTGGCAACTCCTGCATGGGAGTTCATTCCTAGCACAAAGAAGAAGCCAGGAATGCCTGGTATCCTTGCAACCAAAATTGACACTGCGCATGCGCATCTCAGCTTTGAAAGATACCCAGAGCAATCAGACAGGTAGGAGAGATTATTGAAGAAGGGACATGGCCTGTTCCTTTCTGCATAATGACCCGTCTGATCATGGAAACGTAAAAGTGTAATCATAGGATTAGTCATAAGAAGCGTGACTCCCCCAACATCCTTTTAGGCCTTTTGCACATGAGCAAATCTACTTCCAGGTTTGCCAGTGACTGACTATGGTAAATTTTTCAATTGGTTATCAAACCATCGGCACAAAACACGTGTGCAAAATTCTGTCCCGATTCCCCCTCTTAACAGAAAGCAATCATTATTGTTTGTAAACACATTAATAATTTGGGTTCTTCAATATTTGTTAACATGTCTGTTTGAACACTCAATCCTTTTGGCTTTCTATTTAGGAATTTTTATATCTGCTCAGATCGTGAAAATCTAATTCTGTATTATAGGCCTTAGATTGTTTTTTGTGCAAATATCCCACTTACTGGTAGTGCCATATTCCATACTTCCACATCCAGATATGAAAAGACTGCATACACATGAATGTCTATGCATTAGCGAAGGCTGTGATCTTGCTGCCATCTAGTGGATAGATTATGTAATGCTTAAACATTTTTCATGCCATATGTATACAATGAAGTGATTTTCCTGGGATATTGTTACTTTTCCTAAAGTCTTTTTGCTTGGTCTTTTGGTAACTGGTGTGCAAAAAAATATATAATGTTAAAGCAAGTCTTTACAAAGGCTGGTAGGACCTTTATGAAATCTACCAAATAAATGGTTTTGCCCGCTGTGCTTTGAACATCCACCCGAGATGTTTTTGAACAAGTCTTCCCTTCTTTATTAAAATCAAAGCCTTCTGAAGCATTCAGGAAGTGTGAAATGTTTTTTGCCGGGACTTATGGGCTTTGTGAGTTTGTGCATTTGATAACTACATGACCATTTAGTTGCTCTTAAAAGTTCAGATAAAATTTAGTTGCAAGGAGAATGTTTTTGGAAGTTGATTTACAACTTTCAGGAGGAGTCAAGGTGGTGGTGTGATGTCTGGGATTAAACTAAAGTGTTCTAGTAGATAAGTGGCAGCTCCTTCCCTGACAGGTGGGCACTCTCAAAAGCTTTGGAAAAGCATGCAACTATCTGCTATACCAGAGTATGGTCACCTTCCTTGAGAAGTGACAACAGAGTTTCCCTCAGGTTGCCGATACCAGATGTTTCATTGCCTGTTGGGGAAGAGCAAGGACTGATGAGGGAATCACTGCTAAGATGAATTTAAACAGCAGAGACTACCAAGTTGGCCCTTTTAAACAGAATCACATCTTGACCATCAGAGAATGGACTTTAAACAGCGCACGTGGGACAAAAATTAAGTTGGGTTTTGTGTAAAGGATTTTTTGCTTAGCATTTTTAACGCCAAAGAAACTGGATTTTCTTTTTGTGTGTATTATCAAAGAAAAAGGTTTTAGATGTATTTTATTGTACATTTGCAAAAGCATTAATGTGTGACCATGTAAATTATTTCAGGAAATATATAACTTATTTTTGTACTATTTAAGGTGATACTGTATACCTTTTAATTTCACTGGGAGAGGGCTGTAAATCATCTTTAACATCTTCCTGTGACTCCCTTTGTGTTCTTGTGTACAAACTGGTATGTGGTAATACTCTGCCACTCTTTTTGTCATCCTAACAAAGATATGGTGTCTTTAGTTCTTACAGCTGCTGTCACACAAGCCTCTCTACAGTCAATACTTCACAAAATCATCACCGGTGGGCCCTCTTTCAACATCACTACTCTAATCTCCCAGGTTGCACAGCTCTCAGCACAAGGTAACACGCCTTCCAGTCACAGCAGGATGATAAAAGTACATTTTCTCTTAAGGCAATTAATTGCAAAGTGGATACAAATGGTATATAGCAGCAAAATGATGGATAAATCTGTTTTATGGGATAAATGTACTTGCACTTTGACTATTACCCCTCGTATCCTCTCCTCTCTGTATTCAGCTGGAGGAACGATCAGACTAATATGACCATATAACATTAAAAGTAGGAAGAACAGTATATATCAGACCACATTTCCCAACATCCTTACATAACTGTAGAAACCTCAAGTGTTTACGAGACGCCTTGACCTGTATTTCACAAGAGCTAGTTAATGAGAAATTATTAGACTGTCATAGAAATATTACATCAATGTCAAATTTCTATCTATTTTTATTTATTTGTGGCTGTTCATACTACAAAATTTTTTTGGTTGGTCTGTATTTATTGACATTTTTTTTTACCTTTTTTATAGTCCTGTCTAACTTTATACTGTGTCATATATAAAATTGTGTGAAGTTATACTGCTCCTGTGGAGCGTTAAAGCAGATTTTATTATTTTACCCTCATTGGAAATGCCCTATACTCGGCAACAAATACTTTTTGTACCTCCATTGTTTGCTGAGCTGCAGGGCAAAGACAGATTGTGCCTTTCCTCCCTGTTTATTTTTATCAATGCAGGGCTCTCATATAATGTAAGGAAAGAGTTCTTAGCCCCTTTGTCACCTCTACTGACACTTACCCAGGGTTTGGTTTCCTCAAAAAAAGAAAAATGTTTATTACCCTAGTGGCTGAACTGGACTGACTTTTTTTCCCAACCTTTAATAGCCATGTAACTTAGTAGCCGTGTGTGTCGGAAAGCAAATTTAAAAAAATCTTTGCCGCTGGCAAGGGAAATATTGCCTGAACCCATCTCTTTGCCCTGCATTTTTCTGAAGCAGTAAACCTACATCTTCCCATTGCGGCTTTTTTGCATCATAGCATTTTCAGCACTTCAGGTAGTCTTTAATGTTAAGTTTCATTGTGACCATCAACCTGAAATATGTCAGTGTAATGTTTTGCTGATTTGTTGACCACTCAAAAGAAATCTTTTGTGCTAAAAGGCTTATGCATTTTAAAATGTTCTTTCCTAACAAATGTTTTAGCAACACAATCAAATCAGTCACCTATGTCTTTGACGTCTGATGCCTCATCGCCAAGGTCATATGTGTCTCCCCGAATCAGCACGCCGCAGACTAACACTGTTCCCCATAAACCCTTGATAAACACCACACCTGTATCTTCACAGCCAAAGGTATGAGCCGCTGGGATTTTTCACTCTAATTTTGTTGAACTGCATCAAATTGTAAATAAAACGGTTTCCATTCTAGGCCAGTTCTGCGGTTGGTGCTAAACAAGGATCATCTACACAGACAGTACAACAGCAGTCAGTGACTGCAGAGAAATCCCAAGGACACGAACCCGCCTCCCCCCGAAATCTTCAGCGTCAAAGGTACTGCATAGTGTTTAGGTTAAAATCTTTAATTCAACTTTATGTTATATATACGTGCAGTCAAAAACTAAAACTGTGGTTCCCATGTGGATGACCCCCCTGGAAGGTCGCTGTACCTAGAACAGGCTTGCTTGCTTTTTGCGTCTCTCTACTGTTTGGGTTTACTGTTTGGGTTTCTCTACTGTTTAGGTTTCTCCACCAGCATTTCCGATTCTGTTATGCTTTCACAGCCCTATAAAAAGACAAAATGTATTTAATCCGAAGGAAAGAAGCTGTGGCAGCCTCTGTATTTTGCTTAGGAGTGTGGTTTTCTGGCTTAAAACTTTTGGGAAAGGGAAGGAAGCAAATCATGGTTGAGAAATCGATTATTTTTTTCTTAAGAGGCCAACCAGTAATTTATCATTATTCATGGCCACCCAAATCTGATTATTATTTGATAAAAAACTTACTCTTAAAAATTTATTGCGTCGTTATGTTTTATCCATGGATGCTGTTAACCAAATTTGTCACGGTTGTGATTAATTTTGTGTACTTTGGTGGCGTCTTTGGGCTTCAGAACTTTGGTGGTGGTGTAGTTGATTTATGGTTTGTTTAGCTTGGCACAAATTTTCAGCTGATGTGTTTCTTGGCTTAAAGCTAATCTCATGTCTTGGGCTTCTGATAATGCTGGTGCATGTGTCCTCACTTGTTTTAAATTTACATTGGATTAGTAGGTGTCATTCTGTAGCTACTGATCAGAGCTACTGAGGAAGTATTAGCATGGTGTTAGTACTAGCGTAGTCCGTTTCTGTATGCAGTTATTTACCTTGGAATATGCCTGGTAATCTAGCAAGTTACTCAACCATAAAATCCATGGTTTTTATAGCCTTTATAATGTAGTCCAAAATTGTAATAAACTGTCTGTTTCTCAAACTTTTACCATAGTTGTAACCCTTGAAATAACTTTCAGGTCTTCAGTGAACCTCTTCTATAATTACTATTTATACAGCTCACTGTACATTAGCATGCTGGTCAGTAGGAAGAATCCCTCTTACATTACCGGCTGTTGGGATGTCACCCTTACAGAAAAGCAAAATGATCATTGGTGTCACTTAAACTGACCTTAGGGGCAAAAATCATTATTTGCTCAAGGAACCTTCAGCATCCTTTTGATTAAGCGCTAATCTAGATGATTTTACTGCAATCCCACAGGCATAAGGTTTAAACCTGATGTAATACCACGAAAGCTGCCAATGCTTAATTCATTCTTAACAATTCTAATTGCATGGATGTAAAGCTGATCTTTTGGTTTCGGTAATTAGTCACACACCTCAAATAAGCATGCAGGTGTGACATTTGGCTGAATTACACATTCTGGCTCGATGATTGAGAAAGTTTTTTAAGGCTGATGATCAGAACAGCAAGCAGTTTAAATAATACATCTTGCCTATCTTAGAAATGGCATTGTGTTTGGTTTGCAAGGTCCGTCTACATCGTGCAGTGTAAAAAGCAGATATGTATGTCAAACTGTACCACCGCTGAATCCACTTATTTTAGATTCAAAAAGATGAGCATTACAGGAACTTCAAAGCTGCTTGCATGCATCTCTCCATGCAAGACTCTTGGATATTCGAATCCTTTATGAATAAACCACATGTTTGGGTGCAGTGACATGGTGCTATAGTTTTGATGTGTATTTGCGCTGCTCTGTAATGGTGCAGTTAGCCTTTTTGCTTTGCTGAACACATTTATGAAGTCTGGGTGAAATGAATGAGCGACACATAACTGTTGCCCTTTCAGGTACTGTTAAAAAAAAAAATTGCCAGTCTCATAATTTAAAATAGAAGACTGGCCAGAAGGAGTATTTATGTTGGCTGGAATGTGTTGGCTTCTGTGAGCTCCTGGAAAGGGCTTGTGCTTTTTGGGAAATATGTTGGAAGGTAAAATGTGCCCTACAAATTGGGGGAATAGTGTGAGGAATCTCAAAACTAGAGGGAAATGTTTTAGAGGAACTTTTCATGTATACAACAGTGACATCTAGTGCAACAGTTGGGTACTGCAGCAGTTATGATGGTGGTGGTAGTAGTAGAAAATCTGCACTTTGTTCATACTAAATTCCGGGCTCTAAGACAAGAGCAAATTTAGCAAATACATGTATTTAGTATTATCATTATATTTAGTATTTTTTTCTTTTGAAGGTGTAATCCAGATAACAGTATTTATGTGTAATAAATGCAGGATAGAAATCAGAGCATCATTTCATGTAAATCTTTCCTTGGTCTTCCTTTAGTAGTCAGAGAAGCCCGTCTCCTTGTCCCAATCTTACCTCCAGCACTTGTGCATCAAGCACGTCGTCTGTACAACAGAATTCGTCTGCACGATCATCGTCTTCTTCACTGACGCCTACTTTAGCTGCCTACTTCAATGAAAACCTTATAAAGCATGTGCAAGGCTGGCCTGCTGAGCACGCTGAAAAGCAGGTAATTATCATGTTTTTTTGGCTTGCTTTGTATTTTGTGGTTTGTTCAGCTTGTGCAGGGTTGTGCTTTTAAATGTGCAGATGTTCATTCCCAGTAAAAGTGGACACAATATTTGATATTCAAATCAACATTTGATTTGATTATATAGAGATAATGCTTGCTAGCAGCTTTTGGCCTTTCTTTTGCCACATTTAGGAATTTGGCTGGGGTAAACTCAGGGAAGATGGCCAAGTTATTTTTTGTTTTTACACAATACATTTCTATATTGTACCCTTTTGTGTCCAAATTGCACAAAGCTGTTCTTTGTTTTTGCACCATCACAACTTTTGTCTTATCGGGCAGGGCACTTAAGAGGGCAGCACTCTGGCCTTTGCAGCGCTGGGTCCCAGGTTTAAATTTCGGCCAGGGCACAAGCTGCTAGGAGTTTGCAGGTTCTCCCTGTGTTTATGTGGGTTTCCTCTGTGTACTCCGGTTTCCTCCCACATTCTAAAAACATACAGATAATTTAATTGACCTCAGACTGTTTGAAAGGCATATGACTATGGTAGGGACATTGTGAGCCCCTTTGAGAGACAGCTAATGACATGACTATGGACTTTGTACAGTCTGTGCTATATAAATACTGTGTAGTAATAATTATCATGGCTAGGTGGGTGCTCTGTGGCATTGTAGGAGTAAAATAAACTTGTTGCTGCTTATCCAGTTATTACTTTGTTTTCTCTTTCTTGTAAAGCATAGTGGACTTTTAAGCATTTTCATTGGCAAATAAACTTGTTTTTGTCTTGGTTCAGGCATCAAGGTTACGTGAAGAAGCCCACAACATGGGGAGCATTCACATGTCTGAAATTTGTACAGAGTTGAAAAATTTAAGGTCTTTAGTTCGAGTATGTGAAATTCAAGCAACTTTGCGCGAGCAAAGGTGAGGAAAGATTTCTTTCTCTCTGTACTTTGTGTGTGTGTTTTTATTTTTCCAATCTAATGCATCAAAATGTTTTCTAATACTGGGTGAATACAGCTTTCAGTTTTTATTAATGTGAATCTATTAACCTATTTGATCAGCATGTAAACTTGCCTATGGTTACTGTTGCAATAAAGATTGCTGTCAGCTGGTATTATTGCTTTTGTCTAGAGAGTGTAGAAAGTCAACAGAATAAAGACTGCTCATGAACAGGACCAATAATACCATTAGCTTTTTAGGATTGCTGAACCTGTCTATACAGGATATAAACTTTAAGATTATAAATCAAGAAGCATAATGTGCCTGTATACTATGTATCCCACAGAAGAATTGAGGGCCTCCGTATGTTGTAACAGAAGAGCAGGTTATGGTGGGCACACACAATGCATAGTGGACAGTACCTTGACAATCCATGGAAACATTCCAACTTTACATTAGGTGTGCAATTACACTAGGCAGTATGTGAATGTATGCAGACTGTATACTACCAGTGGTAGTGTATATCCATTCTATAACATATTGCTAGTTGTGCAAAATTTTCTGAAGGCAGGTTTCCTTTCAAGGCATTTTCAAAGTATAAACAAAAGCTTTGTCCTTTTTTAATCTGCACGATGAAAATAGTAGGTTTGGTAGTCTTCTAAACGAGAAAGTAGGATTTGTGCATATATAGTGCATTAGAGTGGTATAGATGAGTCCTGGTAGCTTAGAGTTAGATCTGATAAAATTCACAACTGCACCTAACAAAGAACATTTGGGTGGATTTTAGTAGTAGAGAAAGCAGGTGTGAATCTGCTAGCTGTGGGGAATATTTTGACATTGGTGAAACTAATTCCCTGAAGGAATTGTAGATTTTTGCCTTAGTGATCAGTTCACATAAACATCAATTTCCTGTTTTTAAAGTGAACGTTACAATTTATCAAGTGAAAATACTCAACTTCTTTAGTAATTCAATCTATTGCTTTACGTCCTGATTTCAGTATGCCATGAAAAAGGTATTACCGAGAATGCTGTCTGTGTCATGTATTGGGAGCCGCTCTGTGAATCCAGCCATTTCAGTGTAAAACTAGCACAGACTTAAAACTCCATAGAGGATGTCTTTTTGACTACAGTAGAAAAAGGACATGAAATATACCAGATGCGATGCAGATCTTTCTATTTTTCCAGCTGCGCTTCAAAACATGAAGGAAAAGTGTTCCTACTGACAGAATATAGGTTGGGATTTTACTTCTATGTCCAGCACACAAAGTTTGCTACTATTGTGTATCAGTTATGTTTGTGAAGTAACTAACATGTGCAAAATATAGAGAATGCCATTTGTAATCTTTGAAAATGTTAGTTACCTCAAAACCCAGAACTTTATATACCTTTAAAACAGAGTCTAATATTACCTTCAGTTTATATTGACTAAAAATATTGCAGGTGAATGAAAACAAAAGCCACAGTGTGGAACCCTCGTTGTGTGGGGAAGCATTAGTCTCTCAGCAGAGGTCCTATGTGCCCCTATAGCATTTGCTTTTTATGCTTTCTGGTCTTAAGAGCCCTGGCTAAGCAGCGGTGCCAGGGCGTTTTATTGCAGAGAATCAGAGAGCAAGTATCACATTCTGAAGAATTCAAGCAGATTTCTCGACTTAATGCAGAACTAACTTTTTTATTTTTTTAAAGCATTCATGATTAGGCACGTCAATATTTCAGAAAGGGACAGGTGATGTCCCTTCTGCAATATTCCCTCCTATACCTTCCTGATCACTCTGGGTATCTTGCTCAATGTTGAGCTGCACAGTGCCAGCTTTCGTAGCGAGGATACCTGGCAATCCTGGCTTCCCTTGCACATGCCAGGAATGAATGAACTATTATGTCATCCTGGCCCAGCCAGTACACATGGACAAAGATCGTCTACAGGAAGGGAAGAAAAGATGTTGGCAGCCTGTGAGGGAATGGGGACAGGTGAGCATCGCTGGTTTAGTTCGGCTTTAAGCTGTCTGATTTCTAAAAGTGCGAACTGTAAGACTTTGCACACCATTTTGTGTTGCAGAAACGTCAGAAGTTCCTCATATGTGTTGGTAGTCAGTGATTCAAAATTCACCTGTGACCATTTGTTTCTTCTTTAATTGAAGTGACTGATGTTTGCTTTTCTGTTCATCTTTACCTTAGCATGTTTCTTTTCTCTTCCAGGATACTGTTTTTGAGACAGCAAATTAAGGAACTTGAAAAACTCAAAAACCAGAATTCCTTCATGGTGTGAAGATTTTTTGTCTTGCACGTGGACATTGGACAGTAAAGCAGAATGAGCCTGGCCACTTTTTTTTTTTTGAGCTGCATAAGTGTAGACTTTGGACCGTTGGACCGGGCATATGGACAATTCAGGGGAGAAGCCGGCCTGGAAGGGGAGTCATGGGGGACAAATACAAGGATTTGTAAAACCCTCAAAATGTAGATTATACTTGTAGATGTATCCTTCACGTTGTAAATATGTTTTGTAGATTGAAGCCATGGGACGCCCATGTTGTATCAGAGCTTTGACATCCAAAACTAATCAATGCTGAGGTGGTAAAAACCTAGCCATTTTCATGTAAGCTTGTCAGCAGAATTAGCTGTTATATTTTTTTTTTCCTGTTTAATTTATCATTCAGAAATCTTGCTTTGTTTCCAGAAACTAGATACCAGCACCGTATCTGTGTCTGAAATATCCTCAACCAGTTTGGGCAGTGTACAAAACATTTGTGCTAGATGTCATCGTCTCATCCCAGCCTTGTTTATAAACAGTGCTGCATTATGGTATTCCTGCCGACGTTTCCTGGAATTGTTCCTCCCGAATAACTAGATTTTTTTGTTTTTTTAATTTTTCCCATGCATCTAACTTTTTTTTCTTTCTCCCCTTTATGGCACTGTTGCTATGGCACTTTTTTCTATATATTTTTTCATTCCTCTGTACAGTAGCTTAACATTGCAGTGATTGGTCAAGAACCCACTCGTTTGTATAAATTATTGAAGTACCTCCACCTGTGATGACCGCCGATCCGCACACGTGATGTGTGCTCGCAGGCACATTTCTCGCTCAGCCATGGATTTACAAAGATTAAAAAGCAAAAAAAAAAAAGAGGGCTTTGCTGCCTTGTACAGCTGACTAAGATCAGACGGTATTCAGCACAAGATGTGGACCTCCATAGTGTAAAGCTGAACAGACTGGATTTTATTATTATTAAACAGGTTTTTATTAGCGCCAACATAATATGCAGCGCTGTACATTAATTAGGGTTTGCAAATGACAGACAGTGACACAGGAGGAGGAGAGGACCCTGCTCCAAAGAGTTTATAATCTAGGATTTATTTTTAGTACCAAATGACAAGTGAGATGGATTTTACTTTTACAGGATTAGTCAAAAGTTACATGTAACATCAACTGTATATTTCTGCTGTTGATGCTTTGATGTAGATTTATATTGAAGGTTACCTTGACCTATGGTGTTTAAAACCAACCCTCTTTTGTGATTTTGCTTTGACATACAATAAGTGCAAATCGTCTGTCTGTATTTTTTATGCAATTGAAGTAATACAGAATATGTTTTACAAAATAATGTATGGATCTAGAAGTGACCCATATAGTACTAGTCTAATCTATCAAACTGGAATTGATGTTTTTTCCAAGTAGTGCATTTATGGTCATGTAAAGTCCACCATAACGAATGGAATTCTAGCTGGAAACTGGCTTAGCATTTCACGAAATTGCATTTCTGTCAGCGCTTATTAAAAAATGGGCCCATTGACCATATTATTTTATTGTGTGTTATGGCAGCTAACTTTTTTCCATCACATCTGTGCGCTGTGCAGGAACAATGTTACAAAAGTGCCTATTGCTGCATTCAAATTAATTCCTAAAGTGCCTAAATATTTTTTAAATACTTAAATGCATTGTACCTGCTGGGGTCTATAATATAGGTAGGAATACAAATGAGAAAAATCTCGAATTCTGGTATAAAGAAGAACTCTTGACAAAACTAATATACATATCTATATAATTTGAATGGGCTGGGAAAGGTTTGTTTTTTATTCTGTCCTTTTTGGGGATTATTACACAGTATTTATATAGTGCAGACATATTATGCAGCCCTTTCCTGCCAGCAGAACCTCCATGCAGATAGTCCTGTCTGGGATCTAGCGCTCCAAAGGCCAGGGTGCTAACCACTGAGCCACCGTGTTGCCTCCTTTTTGTACTGATGACTTTTGTCACTGATAATGTATGAGTGAAATCCAAAATTTTAAGGAGATCCTTATGATAGGGACACTGATTCTCCATACAACTGACATGGACTCTTCACTTTGGAAGATTTTCTCTGATGTCTTATTTAGTCTGTGGAAAGCGAAGTGCAGGAAAATGACCCTAATAGTGCAGAGACACCCAAAAAATAATCTAACGATGGGTTTTATCTCTTCCCTTCTTTAAATAGAATAATAAAAAAAAATACACTTTGGTTTCTTGGTAGTCTTCTCATTTGCAATACATTTTAATAAATTTGGTAGTACAAATCACTGGCAGCAAAAAAGTTAAAACTCTATAGCAAAGGGATGTAATGACTCCTATAGCTGTCATCTCTATGTTGGTGTCATCTATTAGTGTTCCTGTAATACACAGAGGAGCAGAAAGTTTGGCATATAATCAATATCTTTATTAGCTAATTAAGTTAATAAAGATGCAAGCTTTTAATTCCATCAGACTTTATACAGTGCACAGAGGAGTTGTCAACCTTTACCATTTTGTTTAAACTGATCAGACTGCCATGTTTTATGCTCCGTTATCTGGCAATCCACAAGGGGAGATTTGTCTACAGACTGGAATAAAATGGAAAATTGCTATGGTGAGGCAATAAAATTTCAAATATGTAAAGCTAAAAAGCTTTGTAACATGATCACTTTCTAAAACTGTAGTTGCTGGGTTGTCTCTGCTGGATAGATCTTAAAGTACTGCACTCGAAATCGGAAATAACTGACCTCTATCAATGGCATTGCCAGTTTTCAGATTTGTTACAGCACCCTATCCCAGCCTATGTGCATTATTCTAAATGTATGCGAGTGTGTGTATGTATGTATGTATGTATGTGTATATATATAATTTGTGCTTTTTAAACAAGGTTCCTGCAGAGGGTGCTTGTGTTTCCCTGAGCAATGAACAATCGGTGCCTGTCAGGTACACCAATTATTTTTTGGCTTCCTATAACGGTGACATTTTTCCCTCTGGCCAGCAGTGTAAGAAGCATTCTTCCTACTGACCACCTGGTAATTATAGCAGTGCTGTCTTAGGACCTGTAAGTTTATTCAAGGGTTCATCAATGTTTAAACATAGGGAAAGGCTGATAATTTACTAATGTAATGATCTTTCTATTTGGTTTTCAAAACCAAAGCAGCAGATTTCTGTTGCTTTTACAGTATGTACTTACCAGAAATATAATTTTGTGCTCATGTGATTTTCTGCACCGTTTAAGATTAGGTATTTGATGTTCTCCCTTTAAATTTATTTTGACTTGCTACCTTGGGTAATTTTGTCATACTCACAAGGATTGTGTTTATCGAAAGGTAGAGCAGTTAATTCTTTAATCTTTCGCATGTTTTTTGTCCTCTGCTAAACCTAGATGGACCAGGCTGATTTATCTTATAACACAGGGGGGACTGTTCATGTGATTATGGCGGGCAGACACTCTTCTGAAGCAGTACGTCCGAGGAATGGCTTGCCTAATATCTTCATCACAGAGGTATGTTGTCTGCAATGAGGGTTTTTAAATGACCTAAAATGTGTATGACTTGCTTTCTCATTCATCCTGTCTGATGAGTGAATTGGGTAATCTACATATACAATGATGACTTCTGCTATTGAAAATACATTTTATGCAACCTTGGGGTGCTTCTTAATGGGCTGGCCTTTGTCCAAGTGCTAGACTCTTCAGGAGGGATGGAGATCTGTCGAGGCAACTTGTCTGTTGCACACAAAATAAATACACAGGGTGACCCAAAAGTCACTATACACTTTAAATGAATTTCTAAATATTACACAAGAAACTGAGTTTATTCATATTTTTAGCATCAACAAAGGAGTTATTGCAGTTTTACTTGCTAGACTTGCCATCACATTCAAACACCTTAAAGACTAGTTGTATACCTTGACATGAGCTCCTTAATTTTCGACAACTTTCAGCCACCTTCGGATGCAAACCTCACCGATGTTTTGCAGCATGTCTTCCCCGACCTAGCTGCAGGCAGTACCGATTCTTTCCTCAACCTGTGACGGGTTGGGGGCGTACACCTATTCAAGTTTTTGAACAACCTGAAGTCGGTACAGGTAGAGCTTTATCAGTCTCTCATGCATCTACAGAATCGAGTTTTGTTGATGCGGAGTTCCAGTGCAGCCCCCCTGGATGGACTTTCCCTGGCTTTGTGCGAACGCCTGCTCCAGGAGTTCAGTGTTTTTATCCGTGGTGGTAGTAGCAGGCCTTCCGCTGTGTGGTTTGTCAAGAACAGATCCTGTTATGAAACTTTCCACGGAGGGTGTAATTGTTGGAGCAGTGTATCTGCCATAAAGCTTCCAAACTCACGCTGAACTGCAGTGGGGAACTGAAAAACGGCAATTTTGCAACACTGTTCCAATGTCAGTTGGCGGGCCATGGTTAAGGGAATGACACGCTTACAAAAAATGCAAAGCCTAAGTTGTCATATGCTGATGGCCTCAGTCTCTTTGAATGATCCCTGGAAAGAAATATAAAGAAGGAAATGTATAGTGACTTTTGGGACACTGTATGTATGTATGTATGTATATATGGTCCCACAGTGGTCCAACGTCTTCCATTTGAGAATTATGTAGGTCACTGTGCTCTTGAGAACCTTGAGTGCAGCAGAATTGTTTTGTAGCCTTTCCTAGATCTGTGCATTGCAACAATCCTGTCTCAGCTCTGCAGGCAGTTCCTTTGACCTCATGGCTTGGTTTTTGCTATCAGCTATGAGGCCTTTAATCAATGTGCAGAAACATCTCAGCAGTGATCAAGAAATATGGGAAGCCACCTGACCAGATTTCATGTGTTGTTGCTGCAAAGCGTGTAAATACTTATGTAAAGAGTTTAAACAATTGTAGCATCAGCCTGCTACAGAACAAGATTGTAAGAAGTGTTGGGGGTCTGAATGCTTCCTGAAGCCTGTATTGTATTTATTAAAATAATGTCCCGCCATACATTAATAATAATAATCTTCCGACATACAAATTCAATTTTGGAACAAACCTACAGTACCTATCTCGTATGTACCCAGTGACTACCTGTGCATATGTGTGTGTGTGTATATATATATATATATATATATATATATATACACATACATACATACATACATACGCGCTAAATCAAAGAGGAGTTGCTTTCTTAAATTCTTTGGATTTCCAGATATAAATAGGTAAATAAACAGCCTCACCCTGCATCGACTTGCATTTCTAAGATAACGGATCAAATACATAAACTCGTTTGTCAATAACTTTTTGTTCTGCTGGTTAAACATGCATAATCTTCTACATCTCCCAACCAAATAAAAAGTTCCATCAGTTTTGTCTCTGAGATAAATGTAATTAAACTGAAGGCGCCAGCCAAAGATTTGCTGTTTACAGCATCATTTTATCAATTTGCTAGGCTGGTTTTCTTAGAAATTTATAAGAGTTTATTATAATGAATGTGTTTCAGCTTGAAATGGAATTTGAAACCGGCTCATTTCATGTACAGGAAGTCCCCGCTTCAGCTGATAAATGGTCATGGTTTCTTTCAGACAACCAGTAGGGGGCACTGTCTGCAGAAGATTAAATGAAAGTATGGGGTGACCACTGTGTTGAAGTTTTAGGAGTTGGTCATTCTTTTAATAACTCACACCAATAATAAAAAAAATAAATATATATAAATAAAATGTGCCTCTTTATAAAATTCATACATTTGGATTGAATTGTAAGTGTATGTGTGAATTCTGGCTAAAAATTGTTTGAAAATCAATCCTACGTTGCATTTTGAATAAATAAAAAGTCCATGTAAGCCTAACATTTATGTAAAAGAATACTTTATTTGGCGTGAAGGACATTATAACTTGCAGTTGTATGTTTTGTGTAGGCCGTCTTCAGGCCCTTTCATTGTGGTAATGTGAACATTAAAGCAATGCTGCACCATTTAATTTGAATGTTACTGTAATGCACTAAAGTGCTTTGCACAGTAACCCAAAACTGTACATTTTGGTCTAATGCATTGGTAAAAATTAATTTTTACTTTTTTTTACGGGTGTGTTAGCAGGCCATTTAATTTATTGGGCTTCCTCAAAACAAAACAATAATTCACATGCAGTGCATTTTAATACTTGGCCAGATCTGTATGGCTCCTATCTGTATTTTATATACAAATGTATAACTGCGCCATCTAGTGGTCATCTCTATATCTTGATTCCTTACACTATGGGCACATCCACTGATGGTTTGCTAGATGAAAAGGCTTTCAAATGTAGTTTTATCTATTCAATAAGTGCAAATGATACCTGATGCCAATTTTTAGAAATTTAGAACAGTCCTGTGTCATTTGCACTTCTCCAATTATGTGAACTATTGTTATTATTATTTATAAACAATATATATATATATATATAGCCAAAATATTATGCAGTGCTGTACATTAAATAGGGGTTGAAAATGACTGACGGATACATATAGTGACTCAGGAGGAGGAGACCCTGCCCCGAAGAGCTTACAATCTAGGAAAGTAATTAGTCTGTGTTGTGGATGGGGGGAGGGTTTTTGCAGTTTATCAGAAAAGACAGCTAGTAAGGTCTGACACCACTTAGGCCACAAACATGTGATGTGTTGTTTACCCCACAAAAGGATTAGGAAGCTCAGTTCATGTAGGCTCCTTCATCAGAGAGTGAAAGCTGTCACCCTAGGGCAGGAAATATGCTACTGGCAGGATCATTAAGAAAAAAAGCTATACTGCAGTATATATCACATGCAAAGTGAGCATCTGTACCTGAATGTGATTTAATACTAATGTTCTGTTGGAAACCTGTAGGAAGCAGACTGGTTTTGTTCCCTACATGGAATAGAATTTTAGAAGGCTGCAAATGCAGGGAAATAGCAAATCTTGCAGCCACATACTGCAAAAAGTCACTGTAATGGTAAAAAAAAAATACTGTGTGGCTTTTCCCTCATTTTCATGTAATTACTGGCAGGTCTAAGACTTGTAAAAATATATGCAACATATACCCAGCATCCTTTGCTCCCCTTTAAGGTTGAATAAGGTTATAAGTCTTTTCAGAAACTATAAAATTAATATATAATGTCCTGTACTTGGGGTGCTTGGGGCTCAGTGTGAACAAAACTCCTTTGATTCTTCTCAAAGGTGAGCCTCGAATCATGCAGAATGACATTTAGTTACCTAAAGCACTGTGCATCTCAATTGCTTTTCGTTTGTTATATTATTGGTTGCAAATCAGCGCTCTGATTTGCTGTAGTCTCTTTGTAGCCACTCCAGGTTTGCGTGCAATGCTTCCATGGCATTTTTAGAATTTGATGGTAACAGCAGTATAGACCATGCTTCTGCAATGTGTGTCAGTGACTGAATGAAAGGGACTTTAAAATACAGAACTAGTGTATGCAATCAGCACATCAGCAGGGCTGCCACAAATTTCCACAATGCTGCTTGTGGCCAGTTGGGTGTTGTAGCTATGCACATTAAACACTAGATGTCGCTATTGGTATGCACTTGTCATCAACTCCACTTGCAGCTATTTAAAGGGACCAAGAAGGTAATAAAGAAGGTAAACTGCAAAGTGCAACTAACAGGAAAATGGAGAGTTGGCTTCCTGAACTGTAAGGGCCCTTTCAGACCTGCAGTGAGCCACAGTATCTGCCACGGGCTCAACCATGGTCCCAGCCTGTACTCCCCCCCAACTTGAATGGTCACAGATGGGGACAATTCATTGCATGCAATGGTGGCTATGGATTTTCTATTTTCAGGATTTGCGCCGCAGCTGCAAATGTGGTTGCCTCTAACATGGTTTTCCTTTCTTAGCTGCACAGCAGCCATTTGTGGCTGGGAGTGTTTTACACTGTGCGTCTGAAAAGACTCGAAAAGAGTCTTCTGATGTCTCCAAACATCATCCCTCCTTCCTCTTTCATTTGTACTGAATTTATTCAAAAATCCTAGGGTGACCAGAAAAGAGAAACAAAATAAAAAAATCCACCCACCATGACCTTTCTTCCCTCCATAGTTCAACCACCATGATTATTCTTCCCCTATAACTGTTGCACCCACCATCTCCCTTCTTCCCCCCTTACAGTGCTCCCACCATGATGCTTCTTCCCCCTATACTAGTGCAGCCACCATAACATCCTCATAACTGTGTTGCCCGCATGACCCCTATTTCCCCCCCAAAACAGTGCAGCCACCATGACACCTTTCCTCTTTAACAAGTATGACCACTATGAACCCCACAGGCTGCCTGCTGCCACTTACCATCTCTAAGTTTCCAGGGCTTCTCAAATATGTAAGATGACTTGAGAGCAAAAGGTAGGTGAATGACTGCACACAATGGGAAGTCTTGGCATTGAGCACTGGAAATGGAACTTTTATTTTGCTGTTTTGTTTTGCATAGTGCTTATGACCAGAGGGTCGGCTACTTGGGGAGTGCAGGATGAATGGTAAGAATTATCTACTTTTGCTCCACAGGGGCTACTCACCCTTTGTAATTAATCTAAATTCACTGTACTCTGCTTTACTAAGAAAATAGGCTAAGGACCCCAAACTTTATGGCATCTTAAGAAAACTAACACAGCCACCACATCTAAGGACTGGTAAGTTGCATTATATTATAGTTTTGGTTTTGTGTTTGGACTGCAAAAAAAAAAATTATAATCAAAAAATCATAAACTTAAGATTTAACACTTTAATGTCCTTTAACACAGTATGTAGATTCACTGACATTGTGTCAAATGCGGTCAGCTTTGTCTAATAGACTGTGTTTGCAGCCTGACCCTTCTCACTGCAATGTAACTAGATGCTACATAATGATGTCGCTTATTCTGAGTGATTTGGCAATTCCTGAGTAAATAAAGGTGCCTGAGGACATCAGCAAAGGTTAGGAGCCATCTGTCCTGCTGGAACCTTTTACCCACGTACCCGCTCAGGCCTGCCATCTGTCTCTCTCTTTCATAAGGCATGTTAGGACAGGCAGCGGTGAGTGTCTGCTATGTGCACTCAGACTCTTCTGAATGTTGACACATGGCCATGTCTATTAAGTGATGGTGACACGGAGTCTAATGCGCTTTCCAGTGGAGAACATCTTTGCAGAAAACGACTTTTGTCCGAAAATGAAAGTCTGGCCAAAAGTGCAGAATAGCTGGTCCTTTCCAAGGTGTAAATGAACAGAAGTGCCATGACTGGGGGATCTCCTGTACATGGAACACACACAATATTATATACACAAGATTTTAATATTTGCCAGCGCATGAAGTTGCCAATGCTGGCTGGTAGCTTATGTTAAGGATTCAGTTTTGCAGTCTCCCTATGGTAATTTTCAGTTAATATAATAACTCATTTGTGCCTCAAAATTAACATTTTTTTAATGGATTCAACATTTTCATCTAAAGCTACGTACACACGTCAGATTTTTATCGCCCGATAATCGGCATCGGCCAATTATCGGGCGAAAATCTGCCGTGTGTACAGTCGGTGTCGTCCATCGTCCGGACGACCGACCTGCCGGATCCACGGACAATGGGCGACAGCCGATCCTAATGAAAGGGAAGGGGAGAGCGCGCAGCAGGGTGCCGCTCCGTCGCTCTCCCCCTCCCCTCTCCATAGAGCATGAACGGTGCTGTATGTACAGCACCATTCATGCATCGTGCACTCCCTTGTCGTTGGAAAGGATCGTGAAAGATCCTTTCCAACGACAAAAATTGGAAGTGTGTACGCAGCTTTACTGATTAAAAATATTGTTTAGTACATGGCTAGCTTTAGGCTGTGTTCAAACTGACAAGGAAGTTGCAGAGTGGTTTCTGCTTCCTCATGCCAGTGAGATGTTATAAGTAGCTTTTACCCATGGCAACATGAAAAGAGGATGAAAAAATGCTGCAGTTAGCAGTTCAGTACGGATCACTGGCACCCACTGCTGTGTGACTGTGCATCTGGCAGGGTGCCAAACGACTGGGAGCCACAAGGGTTCACTTGTTTCGGAGGCAGGTCTAAACCTAGCTAGGTATACCTCCCAACACTGGAACGTGTGAAAGAGAAGGACACCTTGGGAGAGGTGCCGAAGGCACGTGGTGCGTTCAGAGTGCTGCCATGCAAATTGGCATGCCTACATTGAACCGAATATTGGATGTGACATAAAGGGGTATATTGAGTAAAGTCTAAACCTGACTCTAGAGTCCTCGTACACAGTCTACAGTCAGTGCAATGGCCTCTCTTTTCTATACTATAAAAGAAAGTCATAGGAATTTGTTAATGAGAGTAAATTGGCATGTGGGTGACTGTGCCATCCCTGGCAACTGTCTGCATTATGCTAGTGCTAATATATAGCTAAATAGAAATTCAGCCTGGGCAGGAGTCTTAACCACTGAGCCACCAGGCTGCCCTTAATATCCCCTCATGCACTTTACTTTTTGCAAGAGATATTCTTTACATTTTGGCAACAGAACTGTGACAAAAATAATATGGGGCAGATCTGGAGTCCTGACAAACTCCGGATCCTTTGTTTTGTAGAAAGAAAATCCTACCCATGTGTGTCCGGTGTCATTAGAGTCATTCAGTTGCAGGTATCGCATTCCAGGGGTCTGTTACATTGAGACATGGCTTCCTCCTTCTCTGCTTCCATGCTGTTACCATGCAAAATCTCACAGATGAAATGCACAATGGCCACAAGTCAGAGGGGAGCAGAAAACATTCCAGGTTATTTAACTAAATGTAAACCTTAGTTCAATGATATTCGGTTTGCCTAAGCACCATGTATCAAAAGCATTTGGTGTATTTGTTAATAAAATACAGTTTTACTAAGTTTTCTATTTTTTGTTTCATCTCAGTGTTGGTAATCTCTTGCAGACGTATTACGATCATGTCCTATCAACGTGCACTTCAGCAATGGCTGCATTGCATTTCTCAGGGCAGGTTTTCCTATAGTGACAGAGTGAACCATGGCTATGAAATGTGTGAAGGAAAGGCCTTTTATATTCTCTATCAGAGTGACAATGCAGGAGGAAAACTGAATGATGGGGTCAGAGTTGTCACCTTATATGACTGAAGAAAGACTGTTGTAGTTGGATCACCAGGTATTATTTTAATAGAGGCTGTAGAATTTAAACTATTGAAATTTTTTTTGATGTAACAGTAAACTTTATCTGTGATTTTGATTGGGTTTACAAAAACTTATATTATATTAGCTCCAATTCGTATACATTCAGTAGATCATATGTAAAGCCCCACACATTGTGTGCATAATTCAAATGATCGTATCTAGCATGTCTGTACATTATTGGTGGATTATATTAAGGACGTATTGTTACACCATGTACAGAATTGTGCACAATACGATCGTGCCGTTGTACAGTTTAATAAATGACCCCAAAATCTTCACGATACAACTGATTCTTCGCGGTGCTGGTGACTTTCTACTCTGACATCCCCTGGTTGGGTCTTCTCAGTGGCAAAATAGATTTGGTAAATTTACATTTTCTGGCTATTCGCTGTTCTTTTTTTCCTCTAAATAACCTGGCACTCAGGTATTGCCCATTCATTTAAACTTATAACCCTAATGTACCAAACACCTAAAGTATTTGTAGGATGTTAATTATTTAGCTATGTACATATTCTTTATTATTTTTGCTCAAGATGACTACTGGATCGTATTGGGTTATATTATACTATGTGCCCCCCAGTTTTGTTCATCAGTCAGTCCTGGTCCATCCATAAACAACCAGGAATGACCATTGCACTTCTATGCATCCTCCTATGGAGGAGAGCACAACGGGGTGCACTTCAGTTGTCCTCCCTGCCTTCCCTGCCTTCCCTTTCCTAAGAACAGAACAACACTGTGTTACAGCACATGTTCTCACATTACTGGAAACGATCACAGAATTTTAAAGTGCATACAGGGCTTTCACTGGAGAGGCCAGATCATGCGTGACCATCTGAGGTTTGTAGGCACCTATGGGTGACCCTTATGAATAGAACTGAAAAAGGCCAGATTGAGAACTACAAGCGAACTTTGATACTTGTAAACATGGCTAATCTTTACAGAGATGATAAAGAGTTTGCTAAAGGTTGACAGTGATGTTCCTGTGTGATCTTTAAACTCACTTAGACCAACTGCAAATATTTGGAGGTCCTTCCTGCTTTCTCAGACATCCCCACAATGTTTGGCTTCTGTTCACTTCTAGGTCAGGTCTGTTTAAATGGAACAGGAAATATACATGTAGGACACATTCTTCCAGGAGCCAGTGGGCCGTTAGTCTTGTTTGGTTGTCTGGGGTCATGGGTGGCCGTACACCTGCTGAAGAACCAAGAGATGTCACCGATTTGTGCTCTGCCCACAATAGGCACTTTAAATTGTTCAATGTCCCTGTAATTGGTGGATATCGGATATATTAAAATCTGCCATGTGCAATCATAGTGCCATGCTTCCATGTTCTCCTATGAAGAAATTAGTTTTAATGCATCCTAGAACATCTTGTGAACAAGTTTTGTGTATTCAAAAGAATGCAAACACAAAGCGTTATCACATTTTTCATAAATGGTTTGTTTCTCTAAATCACCACCAATAGTATCTGGCTGCAGAAGTTTGTGCTGCGGTCCAACACTCCTACTGCAAGAGACATGCAATTAGCACAGAGTCTTAACTTTGCTTATTGCAGAACTCTAGCTTTCACTATAGCACACATGAGATACCCATCCCCTGAGACCAATGGTTGTGCTTTTGGACAAGAACGTGGTATGAGCATCGTTCATTATCCTGTCACAGCAGTTCCATGAATGAAGATCAGGAACTACCACTATGCATGTCAATGGAGGAATTGCTGCTCTTCATCCTCTCTCCATAAAACAGAGTGAACACTTGTCAGTTATCTGTCACTGGAAAGGATGATGAATATATATATATATTTATTTTTAGATTTTTATATTATTTATAAAAATATATTTATATACATTAAAAATGTATACAGTCACCACTTTTCATTTTGTGTCATTTAGCTCAATTCAAGGTCAGGTAGAATGTTGAGAATTCTTTCACACCAATACTTTGCATAGATGTATGTTATGTGTATTGGTACACCGCTATGCCATTTCTTTTTAGCCATTTTCATAGCTATTTTCATACCCCACTGTACCTCTCCAATGAACACGGGTTACAGTGCTACAAATTTAGGGTAATGAATTACCATGCTGTGCCATGTGCTGCATTAAAATTCAGCTTTAGTTAAAAAGAATTTAAATTGGCTAAACAGGCCAATTTAATGGAATTTAATTCCAAATAATCTTTTCATTTTATTCTGTAATTTGGTATTCATAAAATGCAATATGGCAACTTGGAAGTGACATCAAGCTTGAACGAGTTTTAGGTTGACCATTTTCTGCATGTGTGATTGGTTGACTTATTTTCTCACTGCCCATAGAGACTTATAACATTTTAGGCATCCTCTGCAATAGAAATATAAATCGCTTTTAAACTCCAAACAGAGCATTGGGTGCAGGAGATGTAAAGGCTTGACAGCAGTCTCAAGGGTTGACACCATTCCTTGCTTTTCTTTTTACGAGTTTATTGTTTGGCAACAGATTGCTGCTCATGATATCTGTAACCACCTATCTTATACTACAGTCACACATTCCATATAATGCAGGCATACATTTTGCAATGTTTGCAATAGGTTAGAGCAGTGTCCTTTTTAATATTGGGGAATGCATTGACATAACTTTCAGGTCTTCAGGGAACCCCTCCTATAATTACTATAACCACAGCTTCACAATACATTAGTGTGGTGATCAGTAGGAATAATGCTTCTTACATTGCTGATCAGTGCGAAGAATGTCACCCTTACAGATAGCCAAAAAGATCATTGGTGTCAGCTACTGCCCTTAGAGGTCCAAACTGCAAGCTGGTCAAGGATCCCTTAATAATGTAAGCATAACATAAATATGGTAAAACCTCATTGGTCAATATTGGACAATATCTGCACCTTTCTCTCCTTCCTTATCCCCTACTATTAAACTTTTATCTTTATTTTCTTATTTGCAAAGATAACAATTTGTCTTCTCATGGCTGCCATTCCCTTATTGTAAGTGGTAATTATTACGCTATGAGATAACATCTTTTTGCTTTTCTAACTTGTGAAATAGTTGTTGAACTGATACATTTTATGGGGCTGGATTTATTTTCCTAGTCCTAGCCTGGAGTCTGATCCTATGTTAGCCATGGATAGGAAAATAAACAAAAAATGTGTTGGAAAAGTTTATTTAACAAAGAAGTTGAGACTGAGTAAATATTTCAGTAGTTACAGAGCTACTGGAGAGATGTGGAATTATGATAGAACTTTACCATTTCTTTCAGTTTTGGACCAGAATGCTTTATAAGACTTGGTATAAATTATTCAAGGTGGATATAACAATCCACTACTTAATACATCTTTGGATTTGTTAAAACCTCAATCAATCCCTAAAATCTCATATAATCATTAACATACGAATAATTTTCTGTCTTTTTAAATCAGCAGCTTCCATAATGATACCAGGTGATCCTGCTGTATTCTTCCCAGAAATATTTTTAATCTGGGTTTTAAGCTGGGTAGGAAGAAGTTGTAGGCAGGTGGCAACACCTGTATTGTGACCCAACTTTTCAGTAACCACGTAAAAACAGCAAGCTTGGGTTGTAAAGTCCAAGCAAACGTTGAGAAGTCCCATCGTTGGATGTAAAATCGGAGCAAGGGTTGAGAAGTCCCATCATTGGTTGTAAAGTTGGAGCAAGGGTTGAAAAGTCCTATCTAATGGCTGTGAAGTCCAACCATATGTTGTGAAGTACAAGCTTGAGTCGTGATGTCTGAGCAAAGGTTGAATTGTCCCATCATTGGCTGTGAAGACTGAGCTTTGGTTGTGAACTCCAAGCATGGGCCGTAAAGTCTGAGTTAGGATTGAGAAGTCCCATCATTGGCTGTAAAGTCGAAACAGGGGTTGAGAATTCCCATCATTGGCTTTGAAAGCCAACCATATGTTGTGCAGTCCCAGCAAAAGTTGAAAAGTTAAAAAAAAATCCCATCATCGGTTGTGAAGACTGAGCTTGGGTTGTAAAGTTTGAGCAAAGATTAAGAAATCCCATCATTGGATGTAAAGTCAGAGCAAGGCTTGATAAGTCCCATCATTGGCTGTGAAGTCCAACAATAAGTTGTGAAGTACAAGCTTGGGTTATGAAGTCCCAGGTAAGGTTAAAAAGTCCCATAATCGGCTGTGAATTCTGAATGCCTGCTGAGGGAAATGAAGGTAAACCTTCCCAATAGAAGCTCCAAGCTGTCCAATTAGCAGGCGGCATGTCTTTCACAGGATTTTAAATATAACTAGGGGCATGGCTAGACCTTTTTGGAGAGCCAATTACTTCCACACATGGAGCAAAGGCTGTGGCTGCTTTCTAAATATATAATATATTGTATGAATTTGTACATCTTTTGGTTTGATGAACCTGGATTCTATTTTACAAATTTAAAATGAAAGATTAGTTTGCCAAAAAGTAGTCAAAACATATATCTGCTTCTTGCCTTGCTGTACAGTGGAGCTGATAAATGTCCCCAGGGATCTTTTTTTTTTTACCACTATAGCAAATGACTGCAACAATATCTGTTTTGTTTTATTTCTTTATGTACTTTGTTCCAATAACAGGGAAAGGAAAAAGGCAGGAGACAGCTCTAGAAACAGAAGTAAAATGAAAATACACTGTACGTCTTCAATCATTTTGTCTATTTTATAATTCAGCATTTATGTGACTGCTGTGGCTGACAGCATCTGTTTTGTTGTTTATTCTGACTAGAAAACCATTTTCCACATGCCGCTGACAATGATGTATTATATTTCATGTAGATCGCACATTTTGCTGACAGCTGGTTATATACATAGGACTTGTGAATGGGGGGCTCTTTGTAGTTTTTTTTTTTTTATCAGTTACGAACATGTCTTAAAATGATTCATGGATCTTGTATCTTGAGTTGAGATGAATTCCGCAGCTGGTACTAAAATGTGGCATTCCCAGAGGAAGTGGCAACATGTTCAGCAGGCTACATATCTTTTTGTTGGGCTTGGGGGCAGCACAGAGGGTCTATTACTCCTTCTAAAGGGCACCAAGGGCCCATTCACACTAAGCTGTCTGATATGTATTTGGAAATATACCAGTCAAAGTGTGCATTAGGGCTGCCTATTCATTTAAATGGCAAACCCATTACACTACATTGCAAAAACTGCATGCTGCACCTTCAAATGCAAACTGTACAGCAGCACAGAGCAATGCCTCGCCATACCTTGTGATGTACTGTGCTGGTAATGTGCAGTTCTGGGGCCAGTACAAAATAATAGTTTTGTAGTGCAACCACCGCATCTAATGAGTGTTGCTGCAATTTATGCATTTCCACATATAAATACACAAATTGCATTTATATGAGGCTCAAGTAAATTTTAAATGTTGGTTGATAATAATGTTGATAGTATTTGCCTTGTATTGGTTCTAGGGCTGCCCAGCTAAACTGGTCCGAAAAGTTTAGATTCCAAATTTGCTGAAAAAACCATTGAACTCAATTCCAGTGCTTTATTCTGATTTCCAGAGCCAAATGCACCAAAACACTATGAGAAGATCCCCAAATGTCATAAAAAAGATGAAATTGTATACAATATATTTTATTTTATGTGGCTTGGAAAAACTTAGTGTATGTTCATAATAAGTTGTGGACTCTGCACGTTATCCAGCCCTATATTTTTGAGACACAGTATGCAGCATACGCTATGTTACCCACTGCACTTTATATTACTGACTTGACAGACATGCCCAACAGCATCAGGATGAAGATCAATGGACTAGGTATGTGGTCCCATGACTGAAGATAACAGTGATACAAAGTGATTGTGATAACAAGTTACACAATAAGGAAATAACAATGGTGTACTTTTTTCTCCAGATGAGGAAAAGCAACCATGTGGTTATAAACCACATGTTGCCTCCAGGAACTGTGCGGCAACCTCACTGCAACCGCATTGCAAACACAACTTTGTTCAACTTGTCTGTAATTATAAACAAAATGAAGAAATATACCATCTACAAGTTCAATAAACCAGCAGAAGTCAGAACTGGGCTATAAATTAACATCTTTGGCACACTATATTTAAAAAGATTGACCTGAAATTCAAATCAAAATGACTGCACTATAATCAACATTATTTAGATGTTTTTGTGGAGGGAGCAGTTTCAGGGCTTAATAGGCAAAATAATGTCATAGACCCACAATAACTGGCAGGTAGAAATTGGCCTGTAGTTTGCTAAAGCTGTTCTTACTGTTCTGTTCTTACCATTGCAAAACTATCCTGCCACTGGCCAATTTCTATCAATCCATCAATAGGAATTATGAAACTGCAGATTATACAGCAGTGTACAATTAGCCAGCAGCAAGACTATTGTAAATAGCAATGCTAGGCCCAAATTCATTAGAGACAAAGAGCACAGGTTGTGGACAGAATTAGGATTATGCCGGGAGATACAGCAGAGTAAAATTGGCCAGTAGCAGGGCGGTTTTAATCAGTGATATTAGGCCAAAATATACTAAAGACAATCTTGAACCTGCAGGGCAAGCTAGCAGTAAACCTGAACCGCATTCTTACTAAATATATTTAATTTATGTTAAATTGGAGCACATTGATAATTTGTTCTTTTCTGACTTCTGTTTTAAGATCATTGAGAGTCAGTCGGATGTGTGTATGTCAGTTTAAAATTTATCATAATCATTTCTGACGCATGAAATTGAAAAACTAACCTTTCTATATAGAAGAAGAGGCATTTCAGTTCTAATTTTTATTTTTGGGTAATTACCTGGCAAATTGTCTGCCTGCTAGCACATTGAGAACTTGAGATCACCTTGTTTTTCGTGGCTGGAATCCAAGAAGACTTCAACTTGTCTCCAAGTCAATGTTAAGCCCTGCCTAAAAATAAACCTCACCCCCTCTTATTTAACTATGCAATGTCAGTGCCTCTACTGGCTACTATGGGTCTAATGTTTGATATCTGAATGTCAGGATTTAATCTTGATTTGGAGGGAGTTTGGGCTTTATGTATAGCCCATGCCTAGGAACCAAGGTCCACCCCAGGTCCAAAGACATAAATAGGAAGCCAAGAGCAGGTACTAGTACCAGTTGTCTGCTTGATTATTTACATGTCAGCCAATTTATTTGATATGACAGGTTCACTTAAAGTTCGCTGAAAGAATATGTCAGATAGAAATATAATGGAATTCCGATGAGCAGTACCATTTTTTAACTATGGATTTTTTTTAGCTTTTAATTTTATTCTATGGTCATTTTGTATTCAAACCATTCAACTTTGCTGAGTATTTATGAACTCTCTCAATGATCACAGTACTTCCCATGACAATGTCTTTTGCTTTTGATTTTCTCTAGAAGGAAGGAATCATCTTTGTTTAAGCATTATGCAGGGTCACCGTCCACTACATCATGGAAATTCTGGGTCAGAGAGGACACAATTAGGTAAATCCTGGTTCAGCTCTTGCTGCAGCCTCTCACCATGTAACTACAAGGTTACAACCTTGCAACAAGATGAATTGCAGAAAAGAAACTAAGAGAATGCTTTCCTTTGCCTGCAGTAGACTGATGACTTGATTTTAGCCTAGGCATAGTCATTACCTGGAGCTCAATGACTGCTTTTTAATAAATAAAGGTACAAATGTTCCTGTATATTATTGTGACATCATAGGCATTTATTTATGGTAGCACAAAACAAAGGAACACTTTAAGGCAGATCCTCTTAAAATTCCAAATAGCTCAAGGTAAACAGGAAACGCCTGCAGAAACCAACTTTTCCAACTAGGCAAATGTCATATGAACATGGCCTTTGTAAAAAGTGATTTTCCTGAAATATAAGTCTGTTGTGATTGTCCTGCACAGAACAGTTCAGTTCCCTATGTTGGCCCCTCTCAATGTTTCTGCTCTGCAGAGAGACCACCAGCACTGGGTAAGCCGATAGCTCAGCGATTGCTGCTATTCAGATCCTGGGGTCTCCACTGAGCTGCCATATGTCAGTGCGGTTTTGTGCTGTAAACATGTCTGCAGTGTAATGGACTCAGATGAAAAGTTGCTGTGCATGAGGATAGCTGAGTACTTTAATAGCTCCTGCAGCTGTAGGTGACCTCTTGTGTTCATTACAACATTACCTGCAGCAGTAAAGATTGGATAGACTGATGCAGACTTGGGGCGAGAAGATGCAATTCAGACATCACTCAAGCGGTATTAGCAAATAGGGTGGGCGCCTGCAAGAGAAGCCGATAGATAAGGAGTCTGCATAAAGTGCTTAAAATAAGTAGTTCTCAAAATTGTCTTTGAGTTTTCCGAGAGATGAAAGAATTGTAAGTGGTTGTAGGTAACAAGGATCTTATTTCTTTAGTTAGAAGATATTACATCTATTTATTCTTCTAATCGTATTTAGTACTAATGGCACAGTAATGGAAACAGGGGCAGTGGGATTGTCTTATTCATGGATATTGCCTAATATGGTTTCATTGTCAAGTATTCACTTATTAAGATTACTTGCAAACTGTTAAGCAAGTATTAAAATAAATTGCCAGTTCAGATTATGTTATTACCTGGAAATTGTATTTATGCCAAGGTAGAATATGCTGTCTGAAAGCCAACATTTAACTTGCGTTGGGATTATTTGACTTGCAAGGGGATGATGGTGGGGAAGGAGTTTACAGTAGGATGGGCAGTGACATACAAGCAGGAACACCATTTATTATTAATATTAATAATAAACATGATTTATATAGCACCAACATATTACGCAGCACTGTACATTAAATAGGGGTTGCAAATGACAGACTAATGATCACCGACAGTGATACAGGAGGAGAGGACCCTGCCCCGAAGAGCTTTCAATCTAGGAGTTGGGGGAATTTACACACAATAGGAGGGGAGATATGAAGTGGTGGGAAGTAGTGACGGTTTCAAAAGACGAAAGAAGATGGGTAGGCAAATTTGAAAAAATAGGTTTTGAGTGCTCTTTTAAATGAGCAGAAAGTCGGAGCAAGCTGAATAGGATGAGGAAGACCATTCCCGAGAGTTGGGGCAGCTCTAGAGAAGTCTTGTATCCGTGCATGTGATGAGGTTATGAGTGAGGAAGTCATTAGTAGGTCATTGGAGGAGCGGATAGAGGAGTATTTTTTACCATGTCAGAAATGTAAGTGGGACAGTAACTGTAGAGGGATTTGAAGGCAAAGCACAGGAGCCTGAATTTGATACTAAGGTGAAATGGAAGCCAGTGGAGAGAACTACAAAGAGATGCAGCAGAAGAGGAGAGGAGGGAAGGATGGATGAGTCTGTCTGCAGCATTCATAATAGATTGTAGAGGAGAGAGTCGGGTTGGTGGAATACCAGCGAGAAGGACGTTACAGTAGTCCAGATGAGAGATGATAAGAGCATGTACAAGGAGTTTGGTGGTCTCAGGGGACAGGTAGGGGCGGTTTTTGGAGATGTTGCACAGGTGAAAGTGGCAGGAACCTGGAAATGTTCTGAATATGGGGGGTAAATAGGAGGGCAGAATCAAAGGTGACACCAAGACAGCGTGCCTGAGGGGAGGGCCAAATAACAGTGTTGTTAACAGTTAGATATATGTCAGGGGGGGATTTGGAATTTGAGGGGGGGGGGGGGAAGATGATGAGTTCTGTTTTATCCAGGTTGGGTTTCAGAAATCTGTCAGACATCCATGATGAGATGGCGACAGGCAGCAGAAACCATCAGAAACTTCTGGGCCCCATACTAGATAAAAAAAATTTCACCCCCCATGTATAAATGTTCCAGTATTGCCAAAACCAAGCTCTTTGGATTGAGGCACCGTACAAAAGTATACATAGTCTCTACCTGTTGGTGGCCCTGCATATGAGCACATTTTGCACTGTTTCTGTATTAATTAAAATATGCAATTGTGCAGCATAGGTGAGTATTGCTAGCAATTCAAATTTTACATTTCTGCTATTATATTCTGCCTAAACAATGGACCATGATAGAACTGTTTGTAAGGAGACTTTCTAGAGATTCTAAAGTTGATAAAATAAATATCCAAAACTTTTACTGCACCATTGTCTATTAAAATGTGATTGAAGCAAGCCTAATTCTGATGTAATGTCAGGATTAAACGTAAAAATTTTAAACACTATTTATACAGTGCTAACATACTACACAGTGCTGTACATTAAATAAAGGTACCAAATGACATTGGAGGAGGGGAGTACCCTGCCCAACTGAGCTTACAATCTAAAAAAATAAAGTTCTCTTGGACAGCATCATCATCCCAAAGACACATCAATGACAGGTTGATGAAACTGGGGCATAAGAAGAAAGTGAAAAACATTCTGTTCACACCATCTAACCAAAAATAAAATAGAAGTTTGGGATGAAAAACTTTTAAATAGATACGTAGCAATTCCCACAAGGCCCAACTCAGTCTGAGCAGTCATCAAAGGCAACTTTTACTATTGTAGAACCCCCTACAATAGGACGAACCCAAAGGTCCTTAACCTGGTCAAGTGCCATCGTCTGATAGATTACTTGTTGCTCTCTGGCAAAACCTAATTTAGCTATAATTTGAGAATCTTACTTAAGCTGCAAAACCACATTGTCCTGCAAAAACTCCAAGCATGGTGGCCTGGAGAGAAGTGGGGATCCATGCCCCTGAGTGTTGAATAGGAAGCCTATGTCTGTTTAGAGGTCCACCCAACATCAAGGTATCAAGTGCACGTGGACCCATCGTTTAGGCAAATACATTTTTTGAACCAGTGTCCTATAAAGCTGGTTAAAATGACCAAAAATATTCAGGGTAAGAACGGGAAAGCAGAAATGTTATGTAATTACATTTGCCACTCTTATGGCGGTCAAAGTCCCTCTTGGGTTGAGTTATATAATCACCAGTCATGCATAATTTGTAGATCTTACTGCAGAGCACTTATTTATCTTGTATTACGGAATATACCACACGCCTGCTAGAGAGAAGAGTTCCTTTAAGATCTCTAAGACAAGCAAAGGATCATCTTTACTGTATATTTATTCTTGCCCGCTGCTCCTGCCGGAGTATACATACTGTAGCCTCTGAATTAAGCTCCAGTCATGTCTATTTTGGCAGAAGGTTTATGATGAAATATAAAGAGGGAAAAAAAAAAGAAGAAAAATAATTTAATAAAAACAGACTCTACATACTGGACATTGTAGCCATTGATCTTATGTGTGGGAAAAGCTTCAGCTCTGCCCATTCCCTGTAGATTCTAAAGGGTAACTACAATTGGGACTTTTAATATTTATGAAAGGCTGTGTGTTGATGAAATAAATATCATACGTGAAATAGCTGGAGTTCTTGAGTTGAGCTGTGTACGTCCACCAGGCTTCTTTTCTTGTGTTTCCAGCAGGACTCAGGCTGGGTGGCCTTCACTTTGACCCAATAAGGTCTCTGTTGTTTTGAATGGTGCTGCCAATCTAACACTCAAAAAAGACAAATATTGGCTGCTTTTTATTAAAAATCAACAATTTAAGGTTGGCAGGATCGGTGCTATACGATCGTTCATATATATCGTGTATGAACGTTCGTCGTTCGTTTTCCAACGATAATAATTGGAAGTGTGTATGTAGCTTTATTCTGTTTTACCATCCAGGGGTTGCAAATGACAGACAAATACAGACCGTGACACAGGAGGAGAGGATCCTGCCCTGAAGAGCTTACAATCTAGGAGGTGAGGGTAAAACTAGATCTGGTGGTGAAATGTCTTATATCCTTTATTCTCACCTGGAAACACATTTTATGCCTTGGAGTTACAAAACCCACTTACTTTACTTGTATCTGGAAGGATGCCCCATTGTCACCGTAGAACTGAAAGTGTGATGGGAGTCTTTACAACGCCTTTCGCTCTTGTCTTTTCTGTAACAAAGGGAGTTTGTATTCTGTAGTTCACTAAGTAAAACCTAACAGGGCTGATAAAACTCCAGTGCAGGTCAGACACAGAGCACAGGATCTTTTACTAACACATTGATTTTCTGACAAGATCACATATTTTTGTACTTATAGAAAAGGTACAATAACCACTTTCAAAAGTATATATATTGGAACAAATGAGAGCAAATTAAAATGAAATGGCTGCATACACAACTTTCAAAGAAGGTTATCAGCTACTCCATTAACATAAATAAAGTTACTGATTGCCACTTCCAACTATGATAGACCATTTGAAGACATGCTCACCATTGTAAAAATCTCGTCACCCCTTTGTATCTGGTGTTATAAAATGGTGTTTAGATTTAAAAAATTTAAAATAAAGAAATGACAATATGTTATCCGACTGACACCTCCTTATAGATCAACATTTTAGTCTCATAATAACACCTTTCTCTCTTTTTGTTTCACCTTCAGCCTATTTCAGTCTTTTTGGCCTTTGTAGCGCTGGGTCCCGGGTTTATATCTCAGCCAGGACACTATCTACATGGAGTTTGCTTGTTCTCCCTGTGTCTGGGTGGGTTTCATCCGGGTACTCCAGTTTCCTCCCACATTCCAAAAACATGCAGTTAGATTATTTGGCTTCCCACCAAAATTGACCTTAGACTGTAATAAAGACATATGACTATTGTAGGGACATTAGATTGTGATCCCCTTCGAGGGACAGTTAGTGACATGACTATGGACTTTGTACAGTGCTGCCTAATATGTGGGTGCTATATAAATACTGAATAATAATATTTAGGTGTCCCTTTTATTCTCTCTTCATTCTTCTCTCTCATTGAATCCCAAATAATGTGCCCAAACATGAACATTGTCTGTAAACACCTATCTATCCAGGTTTCACCACCTAAAACATGGCTTCATCAGGAACAGTGAAAAACTATGTTTGGTGCAGAAACTACAATCTAAATTTTTGCCCAAATCAGAAAACCGTTAAAGACATATAACTGATGTATCAACTGACCACAAGGAGATAGGATGAAATGTGCCAGGTGGAAAAAAACAGATTTCAAAGACATCACCATTTATAATTAAATGTATTGAAACATCCATTTATTTCTCAGTTGGACTTCACTATTTACTCAGTTATGGGAAACCAGAAAAATGTAAACATTTGTAAATATTTTGTAAACATTGTAAACATTTTTTCTATGTATATCACCATACAGATTACCAACAAGAAACAATTAGCAATTATGTTTGAGCCCAAAGACCTCATGGACCCAACAATAATTATATAGGTTGCAGTGATACCTTTGCAGTGTACATTTGCCTAAGCACTTCAAAATTTTCTGACAACACCTAAATAAATAACATCAATTAAAAAAAAATAAAGTCAGTCCTCTAATCTTTCCAGCCTAATATACAAGCCAGGGATTATGAGAATTACCAGGTCAATGACGACTCCAGTAGCAATGTTGTTTTGTGTGTCCTCTAGCCATTCTCTGCTCTTTGTTGCCCCATAGGGAGCTGATGTAAATGTTATTTAAGAAAGCAATGGTGCTCTTAAAACGACACAACAAGCCACGGCCTCCGCTGACACCGTCACGGAACCTCAGCGCATTACGAATCTGTTCCACTGCTACTCCTCACCCAGCACCCACTTAGGGCAAAAAGAAAACAGGGTTTTAGCTGTCGTTTTGGAGGCAAGTAAATAAAATCACACACATGAAAGTGGCTGGAACTGTTTTATTTACTGATTAAGAGGCTAGGAGGCTAATGAAGTTATGGGATCCAATATTAAACGTGAGCCAACGGGTTTTATAATGCAATTCCCCAGATAGATTTGGGAAAACTGATATTGTATCGAGCAAAAGTGGCCAGATGGTTTGCTAACATAACAACTGCTTTACCTGTCAGTTAGCTGTCCATTAAAAGCCAGCAGCCTTGTGTTAAAGTAATTTAATTACCTGCTGAGTAGAGGGGAGGAAAGGGGAGAGGTCAAGAGCAAACTTTCCCTGGAGGCTTCTCTAAAGAGCTTTGTGAACTGAGGTAAATAGCTGCTGTAATTATTTGTGTCAGAGCAAGAGAAGCTTAGAGCGCCCATTACAAGCGTATAACCTGCGGAGGCCACAGAAGAAAAAACAACTTTCAAGCACTTTACTTGTGCAAACATTCCTTAATACGAGAACAGAGTCTAGGATTCTGGTTGAAAGGAACACTTTGAAGCTTTGCTTCGTCCTGGAAGGTTGCTCATTAAATGCCTTTAGAGAGTATTCAGTACATTTTTTATTTACATTTCCGCATGTTTTTTCTATTTAACGTGCTGCAAGTATACAATATTACATTCAGAAATCTATTGTGCTCCTAACCTTCCTTCTGGACCGACAACACATTGCCTTTGCTGGACTGAACTTCAGCCCAATGTTCAGGCCAGGATACTATCTGCATGGAGTTTGCAGGTTCTCCCCATCTTTGCTCCGGGTTCTCCGGTTTTCCTCAACATTCCAAAAACATGCAGTTAGGTTAATTGGCTTCCCACCAAAATTGACCTTAGACTGTGTTAATGACATATGACTATGGTAGGGACATTAGATTGTGAGCTCCTCTGAGGGACAGATAGTGGCATAACTATGGACTTTGTACAGTGCTGTGTAATATGTTGGTGCTATATAAATACTGTGTAATAATAAACAACGTTTGGTAATAATTGTCTGCTGTAAGATTTGTAATAATAATAATGTTGGCAGAAGTGCCAACAAGCTTTCTATATCCTCTCAGGTAGCAAAAGCCATCACCAAGTGCCAGTAGCCCTTCTCCTATCTCCTCCTTCTTTCTATTGCTATTCACCTGAATATATTGATTTTTTCCTCTGCAAAACAATGCTGCTACTTTGACTTCTTACTGGGGATGGGAAAAGGCTCCTGGAAGATATAGTTCTGGGGTGTGCCTGGTGATGATGTCATAGGTAGTAATAAATGTTACAGAACTTGCAACATGCTTTTGAGTGGTAGAGAGATTTGGGGATGAATTTGCGAAGCCAAGATGTACCATTTACAGAGTTTATTATTTTTATTAATATCCCCATAGATTATAGAACAACAGTAGTTTCCAATGTCAGCAAGACTTTTTACATTTCAACTGGTGGTTATGGTCAGTGGACATTTCCAAATATTGTTCTGGTGTAATAATTATAGATGAGCAGAAATGGAGAGTTTTCACTTGTGGTCAATTCTGAAAATAATGACATAGTTGTATCCTATTGTGTGATACTTCCCCCACCTCTTAGATTGCAAGCTTTTCTGGGCAGGGTCCTCTCCTTTGTGGTTTTAATAGCACAGCATGCATTTTATTTCTGTTCAATAAATGGTCTGCCAAATACAAGGAATGGCAATGAGCATTTTAAAAACGCAGCACTTGAGCATTGGTAACATCTTGTAATCATAGTTTACTTCCACTGATTGAAGAGTCTATCTGACAAAAGGATTTCCTTGTTTGCCTGATAGCATTATCAGTTCACTGACTGGTCGTACTGGAATTGCTTGTAATGGCATACTGCATATCTTAGGCTAAGTACACACTTGCAATGGGTCTCTTCCGATATTAGGCTCAGGGCCGATATCGGATGAGAATCTTGTGTGTGTACAGTGTCCGTCGTCCAACCATCCTGGCGCATCCACAGTGATGGACAGCGAACGATCCTAATGAAAGTTAAGGGGGAGAGCACACAGCTGGGTGCCTCTATGTCGTTCTCCCCCTCCCCTCTCTATAGAGCAGAACAGTGCTGTATGTACGGCGCTCATTCATGCATCGTGCAGTAGTTTGTCGTTGGAAAGGATCATGAAAGATCCGTTCCAACGACAATTATTGCATGTGTGTATGCAGCCTTAAACACTTAAGCTGTGTTCACACTCGATGAGGTTGTGATGCGAATATTTCTTCACTCCAAAGGGTAGTAACGACCGAATGGCTGGTAAGGTACTAGCTACGAGGAGCCAAGCAAATATGCTTCACCCAAATCTGGAACAAAAAAATAAAATACCTGTTCTCTTTTTTTACTCCTTTGTTGCAGTGTTGCAAAATGAAAAGTAAAGTTGACAAAGAAATATAATATGTAGTAAATTTATATATAGCAAAATGTTCAGCATCATTTTTTTTGGTAATTAGCATTCTTCTTCACTTGCTTTGGGAATCTGCTGCATGTTACTTCCTATTCATTTCAATACATGGTAACAAGTTCAGGAAAATGGGGATAAAGTCCAGTCACGTTCTCCTGCGTTGTGCAGGGAAAATACGAAAGGACACTACAGGTTCGACAACGCACTCTGAAAGTTATGAATGAAGTATAAATTGTAGGCGCAATGTGAAGTAACCATTGCAGTGTCCAGTATGAAATGGTCCCAAAAGGCTATGTATACAGAGATGCTGTATTTATATCAAAAAACTTTGGTGTGATCTTCTCAGGCAAGAAAAACTAGCATGTGTACAGTGATCCCCCAAATGTCATTTAGCAATTTACCATGGCTGATCACTAAATGACCGAGTAGGATAACCAATGTAATTTCCAATTAGGGAGGATGCAGCAGGATGACTCCCCCTAGTCCTCCCATTTCAAAACATAACTACTGTATCTATATAGTACTCGTTTGTTCATCTGTCACTGGAAAAAAGAACATTTCCAGTGACAAAATCTCAACCTGTACATAGCTTTAGTGTCCTTATTTCCTGACCTTATACTGTAGGTGTCTAACTAAAGAAACCAGCTCTTCCCCACCTTTCTTTAGAGGACTTACTAAAATGTTACCCCTATGAATAGTTATGAACCAGAGTAATATTTACACAACAGCTATTTCAGCAAACCAGGAAACAAAGTAAACTAAAAAAGTAAAACTGAGCCAGGTTGTATGTAAAATTTTTCATAAAAATACTCCATGGAATAAGCAATTGTTGCTGCTAAATAAAAATGTTAACTTTAATCACAAGTTTATCTCCAGGTGATGAAGAAGACATCAATGTTGCTGATGATACTGGTGATAATAATGGATGTTGAGTCTCCTAGATGTTGTGTTCTGATATACAGAAATCTAAAAGAGAACATATTTTCAGCAGCTTTGTGCTGATTATCATTTCTTCAGCTGCTGATTTATCATCAGAGTGTGGAAAGATAAAAATAATTAAGGCAAGGCGATGAACTTGATAGCCAAAGAAAAAAATGCTAAACTTCAACGTATTGCAGCTGAATACAACATCACATATTTCTTTACATATGATGCAAACATCCATTACATGTGCAGAAAATGTGAATAACAAGATGATATATAATGGGAAAATGTTCTCTCTTCAATTTTCCATTTTTCCATGTAAATTGAAAAGAGACTTCAGGCAAGAAACTAAAAATATTTTTAAGTTTCAAAATCCTCTGACAACATTTAAAAATCATATTATGACCTCTCAGTCTTTATTTCTGCTAATGCACCCCATGAGTTTTCTTAAAGCTGAACTCCAGGCATAAACACCTTCATTTAATTATATTCTTCAATAGCCATAACCTCAGGCAGCTAAAAAAAAACAAAAAAACACAACTCACCATGCATGTGCCCAATGGTGTAAACCATCCCTTATCTACATTATGAGCACTAAATGCCTTTCTAAGCCAACATAATATTCTGTTATGGTAGTGACATCATCTCTTACCAGAAAAATCACAAATGTTACAAGAAAATGCAATTGGAGATGAGTTTTTTAAAGGAATTTAAGCTGTTGACTTAGCAAAGTGAATTATCCCTTTGCACTTAACGCAGTGAAAACAGCGCTCACTTTAACCACCCAATTATGTGCATGCACAAATCCACGTTTTTACAATTTTTATGCATATAATTGGTAAGCTTTGTAAGCTAAGCAAATGATCCTCTTTAGAGTGATGCTGCCTAAATTGCATAAAGCGGGGGTAAACCCAAATCTAGCCCAAAATAAAAAAATCACACTTACCTCTGATCCCACAGAGCAATCTATCCGTTGGGTCCCGCGTCATCCCGGTATCTGTCTTTGGGCCAGTGCAGAGGGAGCGCCAGGTGCCGACATCTTCTCCTCTCTTCTGCCCTATTCTTCTTCCTTTGAGACCCGATCTCTCACTGCGCAGGGGTGAGATCTGGTGACGTAGATTGGGAAAAAACTTGCCTATCTCACTGCGCATGCGTGAGATCAGCAATTTTTTCCCTATTGATGAAAGTGCTCCTTCTGCACATGGAGCAGCCAAGAGCCTCCCGGACGGAGTGACGTAGGTATCATCGGAGGCTCTGCGCTTCCATTCATTCTTGATTGACTAGGCAATCGATTAAAAAGAGGGCACTGCTGCACTTTTTTTTTTTGGTGTTGCACCAAAAAAAAAAAAACACAAACAAACAGAATTTTTACTTTAAATAAAAGGTTGTCTACCTTTTTATGTAAAGTGAAAATTCTGAGTTTAGGTAAGCTTTAAAGGGGGAAAATGTTACCTTTATACGTGGAAAGCCGTTTATCCCTCCCCAGTAGGTCCTGTACCATTCTCTCTTCCTTCTTCTTTCCAGGGTACAGACTGGACACCAGATGCTGCCATCTTTTTCATTTTTCTTCCTTCTTACTCACCCAATTTCACACTGCGCAGGTGTGAGGTGTGGGATTGGCATTTTTTTTCATTTTCAGGAAAGCTCCTTCTGCTTTTATATCCCAAGAGGTTGTGAGTTTCTTATTAAGTCTACAGTTTACTGCCATGGGAGTAAAGACAGAAAGGGAGGGGGGTCAAGCCCTTCAAATTAAAAAAAAAGTTTTTAATAAATAAAAGGGTTAGCCAAAGTTTTATATAATGCAAAAAAATTGTTGATAGGCCCACTAAAGTAAATTAACCCCAGTGATATAACAAAATACACATTAAATAAAGAGATGGTAATAAGACAATAGGATTGATTTACTGAAGTTCAAAATGTTTATTCAAGGTTTACCCTTCTTATAATAATTAAATATTGCTCCCGTTTCCCTCTCACCTCTGTCTATTATTTAGGAGGAGTACAAATAATTGTGAACATTTAGAAGTGAAGTCAGGTCTAATTTGTGCTTGTCTTCGGATTGTGTGCTGGGTGCTGATTGGAATTTTATCTCACTTAATCTAGAAGAGCTCCATTCTCTGTGTTCCAGCAGACCACACACACCTCTGTAACCAGAAGGATGTTTGTATCAATAACTTTCCAGCCTATTTGAATCCTCACTTACAGATTGCCAAAACAAACCTCTTTTCTGCTCTGCCACTGACTCAGCATTAAATCTTCCTTAAAGCTATTCAGAGAGTATACAGAGCTGCAAAACACTTTCTATCAGGGAATCAGGGAATCTTCCTCACTGGGCTGGGGGTTTAGGGAAGGAATAGTTTAAAAGAAACTTTATCAAGTAAATGGAAAAACTTTGGTGTGATAAGACGATTCATGTTTTTATTTTTAGGCTGCTCTTGTAGCAGGATAAGGTAAGTATGTTTTTGGGTTAGTTTAGTGTAAAACTTTGTACACACATACAATATTTATCATTAGAAAACAAACGATTAACGACCGATCATTGATTATGCACGATTATTTTGAACAATCAAATTGTGCAAAATCCTGTACATGGTGTAACGATATGAACGTTCAAACATAATCCACCAACAATGTACACAAGCTAGATACAATCGTTTGAACGATGCGGGAAGTGACATGTAAAGGAGAAAGTGCACTGCAGAAACATCCAGGATCACTGAACGACCGTACACACAATAGATAGCGAACGATCGTCGCCCAATCATATCTGCCGGGACGGTCGTTTGTTTCCAGTGACATTGCTCCTTTATTGGCCCCCTTGACCAGTAGTTGTGCACTTCTTTTGTTAACGATTATCGGACAACCAGTCGTTTGTTTCCAACGATAATTATTGCACGTCTGTACGTAGCTTTAGGGGTTAACTTAATTTAATGGCAGGATTTTAGGAGATTTATAATAAAACATGCAGGTAAGTTATTGGCTTCCCTTCAAAAAAAATATTGTATTGGACCGTGTTAATGACATATGACTATGCTGGGAACATAAGATTGTGAGCCCCTTTGAGGGAAAGCTAGTAGCATAATATGTTAACACCATATAAATACACACAAATAAATAAAGCCTTAAACAAAAAATCTTTTCCTCTGCAGGGTTCTAAAAAAATTGGCTGCAATATTTACCTAAGTTGTTGAATGACTTCCGGTGTCTTTAAAGGGCCTGTTTAGCTTTAAGGCTTTAAAAAATAATCCTAAATCCCCCAGCTCCCCATCCTAACCTCATTAATAAACTCACCTTCTCAGCCACACACGCAGGTCAGTAGTGAAAGTCGTCTTTGATGGCTTCAGCTTCCAACAATATCTAATGCAGCATTTCATGACTATTTTAACGTGGGGAACCCTTGAAAAAACTATCAGGTCTTTAGGGAACCTCTGTTATAATTACTATCTACTATCTACTAATCTACAGCTCACAGTACATTAGTGTGGTGGTCAATGGGACCAGTGCCTCCTACTTTGCTAGCCAGTGCAAAGGATGTAACCTTTACAGATAGTCAAAAAGATCCCCTAGGAACCTTGGAGGAACCCTAGGTTGCACAGAACCCTGGTTGAGAAAAACTGGTCTAGACCCTACTAAAATATTGTCTGCACCTGTGCACTGGCTTTTCCTAGGCTTGAATGGGCCATACCCAAACAAAATCTTGTTTCACCAGGAACAGGACAGGAAGTGTAAGAAATCTCCCTTTGGTTGGAAGCTGGGACAGATTAGTCCTTGAGGATTTGTGGGACTGAACTGAACTTATTTAGTTGTCAAAGATCTATTGGACAGTGCCAAGTGTGGATGATTTGTATTTAGGACTAGTTGGACAGCCTGGCTTGAGACTTATTAGTTGGTTGGAGAGCCTTGAATGGGGATGACTAGTCCTTGAGGACTGGTTGGTCAGCTTTCACTGGGGCTGGTTGGTCTATCTGGAACTGTTGGAGAACTGGTTGAACAGCCCTAAATGGGGCTTAGTATTCCACGTAGAATATTTGGACAACACTAACAGGGGCTGATAAGGCCTGCTGGATGCGGACAGCCCTGGGTGGAGCTCAGTTGTCTGGTTTCTTTGTTTAACATTTAGACAAATCAACAAAAGTGGCCATCACTACTGAAATCTTTCATGTGCTTGAGTTTATAGTTTTAGATTAAATTCTTCTTAAAAGTCAAACCAATAAACATTTCTTACAGGTTTAATTGAAAAATTCTGCTATATTACTAAGCATAGTTGTATGTTTTGCAGGACCCTCCCTTAGCAAACATAACAGATTCAATCTAATGCTTGGCATAGTTTTTATTTATTATGATTACTGTGATGGTGAATAGGAATTCCATTTGTATTTTTTATATAATAAATACTGTATTATTTTCCAGTGTATTGAGATCTGGTGAATTGAGTCACACAAAGGTCTTTCATGGTCTGGTGCAGACCCTGGTGGGATGTAGATTGTAAGTACAATTTAACACATCTCGCATTCCAAACCTCGGTTTCTCTTAATTTTAAGAATTCTAAAGCGACAGCATCACTCCCGCTGTGCTAACTGGACGTCTGGTGCCGCAGACATTTCAGATAACTGATGCCACTCAAGAATGTTCAAAGACATTTCTATGATTAGAAGAAAAGTGTTATAGAATGTGCACCTCCTGAGGCTATTGTTAATGCATTCTAAATGAACAAACGTATCACAGGGAAATTTCATCCTCCCTATACACAGTTTTCATCCAGGTTTGGAATTATTCCCACTAAATATACCCCAAATTAAAGCCACTGATCTAAATGGCCATTCCTGGATTTGTGGAAAGTCATCGTAGACTGGTTCTTGCAGTAGTATATTTCCCCGTATTTAACATATAGTCATTATGTAGATCTTAAGGAAGAAAAAAATACAAAATAAACTCATTGCTGGATTTAAGGTTTTCTTATTTGTACATTAACTCAATTTACCAGAGAACCCTCAATTAGCTCATAATAAAATAATATAATGCCAATGCCAATTCACATTGACACTACTACAGAATTTGTTGGAGGAAATCACCTGTGGACTTTAAAGGCTTTGTAATAATATTCATTAGATTAGATACCACATAATTATATAAAAAATTCTATTTATTAGGTAACAATATTAAAAAAACAATCATAAAACAACCATTGATAACATCATTACAGATTTAGATCACTTTTAGGTTGGATCTCAGAAGTAAACAAGTTGGAATCGTTTAGCCGATCGAACGTCTGCTTCCTCAGGAACAAAATCGCCTAAAATCATATAACAATCAACAATGATACATTTCACATTTAGTTTCAATATTTACATAATTCAATTAAAATGATCACTTAAATAGTCCTCACATTGGTTTCCCAAATTAGAACATCCAGATCGACAACAGAATCCTTCTCTCAGATGTTAACACATGCAGGTCATATCAGCAGACAGGGGATGGAAGAGGCTGTACTATGTAATTCTAACACATATTTCATTAATCAACTAATTTTTTGATTCTTTCATATAAAATTTCCACTCCTAGTATATATACCATATGTGCGTGGTGATTAAATATACATCCATATTTTTATCTGTGAACCAATATATACCCATATCTCCATATTGTCTAAATTTGGAATACAGATAAAGAAATACCTCAAACCAGGTGTGCACTAATCCTGTGAGTGAGGATCATTCATTCTTTTTAATCTCCCTCCTATTGCTGGTCACTTGAAAAAAGAGAATAAATCAAAATGTGTCGTAGGTTCTATTTCACTACAGAGTTCAGTCTTTTCTTATTTGTATATTTGTATTTATATTGTTAGGGGTGTGCTAAAGTCTATTGCAGCCTCTCTCAGCCAATGTTCCTACTGAGGTTTTTGGGGGTTCCTTGAACCACGGCAATTCCTTTTTCCCACCTGAAGCAACCACATGACAGACAATCTGAATTTATTTTGTATTATTACTATTTATTTTATTTATAGACTATTAATGGAAAATATTTAGTCATATACATCAAATGCGTGCTAAAATTGAAGTTTAATCTGATTATCGTCTGCCTTCCCTGGTTCCTTCTCACCATCCCCCTCCCAATCAACATGCTAAATAAATTATTACATAAAACTTTTTTGATTGCATATAATATTATAGACCCAGCAACATCCTCACTAGGCCTTTGTGCTTCTGTATGCAATGCAGGTAGATTATGGTCGGTGGAAGGGGACATTAGGTAGCTTTCTGAAAATAGAAAACCATGCTAACATTCACATGTGACATTTACATGAGCTACAATAATTGAAAGAGCTGAAATCTTAAGAATGGAAAAGGTGAGCCAAAGTCAATGAGGCTGGAAAGGAAAGGCTAGATGATGCATGATGTCCTCCAGCCAGGAAATGAGGTGGCTGTATCTGATTTGGGGGCAGCATGGTGGCTTAGATGTAGCACTCCTGCCTTTGCAGCGCTAGCTCCCAGGTTGGAATCTCGGCCAGGACACTATCTGCATGGAGTTTGCACATTCTCCCTGTGTCTGCGTGGGTTTCCTCTGGGTTCTCCAGTTTCCTCCCACATCCCAAAAACATGCAGTAAAGTAAATTGGCTTCCCCTCAAAAAAAAAAAAAAAAAAAAAGGTACCTTAGACTACAATAATGACATATGACCATGGTAGCGACATTAGATTGTGAGCCCCTTCAAGGGAGAGTTAGTGACATGACTATCTACTTTGTACAGGACTGCATAATATGATGGCGCTAAATAAATACTGTGTAAGAATAATAATAATTTGCTGTATTAGTATAGGGATTACAAATCTGCAGTGTACAATCTGACAGGACAGCTGTTACATGCTCTGTGTGTCTTTACATCCTCTTCCAGATTCGGGAATCGTTTTAGATACATTATTACTGTTCTCAGATTTTTATGTGTTGCATGCCAGTTTCAGGTCAATGCCACAGATATACAGAAGCCACACACACGGCCAGAGAACTAGTGTTTCAGTGTTGGATGGTCCCACATTTTTACTGCATTGGGTTTGATTTATTAAAGCTCTCCAAGACTGGAGAAGATAGACTATCATGGAAGAACCTGGATGACCAAGCTAACCTGGCATGGATTTCCTAAAAATCATTTGATATTAGCTAGCAAATATTTTCAATCCTGGATCAGATCCATTCCAGGTTTGGTGTATCACTTAGGTTCTTCCATGATAGTCTATCTTATCCAGTCTTGGCGAGCTTTAATAAATGAGACCCATTGTTTCTACTAATACTTATATGTATGTAAAATGTTTGTTGCTTTACACATAATTTTTCCCTGTACCCCACCTTTATCTCAACTCTAACCTTTTTTCCTGTATAGAGGTCAGATTTGCAATTTGAAGGCAAGGTAGGAACAATATAATATTTTATTTGTACAATTGTCAGTGCCTTTGCAAACCCAGATGTGCAACTACATCAATCATACCTACTAGATTGTAAGCTCTTCGGGGCAGGGTCCTCTCCTCCTGTATCACTGTCTGTATTAGTCTGTCATTTGCAACCCCTATTTAATGTACAGCGCTGCGTAATATGTTGGCGCTATATAAATCCTGTTTAATAATAATCATAATAATAATATTCTAATCTGTTAATACTTCAAAGCTCATTGATGTATTACTGAACTTTTGGACATCAAATGTTCACTCGGATTGAAGAAAGGACAAATAGGAATGCTGGAACTTTTTATATAAGCAATGAGCAGTGAAACAAATCTATAAAAAGATCTGAATAATTAGTTTTAAACATTAATAATAATGGAAAATAGCACAGTTGTATGTCTGAGAATAAATATTAGATTGCTATTGTTTCTGGGTATGCAAAGACTATGAAATATATGTGATGTAATTCTCAAAAGTGCATTTCCATTGCAAAGTTCAATTCCTTTTATGCTCATCCAATAATTGTTACACAATAAAGGAAACAATACAATAAATGCACTTATTGAAAGTGATCCTCATTAAGAGTGAATGCTCAGGAAGGAAAAGGGGTTTGCAGATTTTATTTAAAAGTGGAAACCCCTTTAAATGTGATTATATCAATAGACAGCAAGCCGTGACCTGACTGAACAAGAGTCACTAATGAGTTTGGGCTGTATAAGGACAGTATGGTGGTGACAGTCTGCACTTAATGACCAGGAATGTCAAACATTTGTTAAGTGCTCTTCTGGTCTATGTACACTTATCATTGTCTCCTTCTGTCTTCTAGTATCCTGAACACAACAAGCCTTGTAGTTAGAATGGAGCCTGATGACCTAACAGCTGTTACTGCAGATGTCTCTAAAACTCTGTTCATAATATAGGTAACTTAATCCTACGTCATTGGGCATTCTGTAAAGACCGGCCTGAATATATAGAACACTAAGACCTCTAAGTGTCATTGGTGGCCAAGCACAATGCTGTATTTACAAATGAACAGTTTCAGGCACTGGACACAACAAGATTACGCAGGGTTCACATAAAGGTGATAATGGGCATGTTTGGGTATTTAAAGCACCTGTTATGATGTGCAGAGACTTCAGCATATTACGAAAATTCTATTCAGATGGTAATTTGCCTATTTTTTATTATGTTTGCATTTGCTGCCCTGTGTTTGTAGAACCCTGGAGATCTGGGACCTTGGCCTGTTTTGGCAGCATGCAGGATTAGCACCCCTGTCCTGTGTTTGCACCTTGCATGCGTTGTCACATAGCACAGTGTGGTCCAGGTCTCCAGCAATCCAACACACTCCCTAACTATCATTGTTGATTGGAATCCAATGAAGAGCTGGAATATTATACTTTGTGTTAGAAAGGTAGTCCACATTTCAAGCTGCTGCCAGCACAGGACAGCCTGCCGTGTTTTAAACACATAGTAATAAATATAATAATAATGAATGCCATATTTGTACCTGTTATGCAGCATGACTATATAACAAGTAAGCAATGTGCACCTTCAAATGGTCAATTAAAACAGCAATCATTTTCTTTTTTGTTAATACTTAGTTTAGCTCCCAAACACCTAAAGGACAGCCCAACTGTATTCCATTTTTTTTAATATTTCCTACCATCTTCCTGAGTACTGTATACCAGGCTGTATACTTACCGTTGCTCCTATTACAGTGGTCTTCAATGTGTGGCCCCATTTAGAGTCTCTCTTTCCTTTTGCTGCTTTGTATTGCACATGAATATGCCCCAGCACCACTTATTTCTATAGGGAAGCTGTGTGAGCACTCACCGCAATGTGTACAGATTTCCTATAATGCTTATGGCTTAAAAAAAATAAAATTGCATTTTCTTTTTCTCTACTTTTTGTAAAAGAATATGAACTAGTAACTATGAACAGTGCTGTGCAATATGTTGGCGCAATATAAATACTGTATAAAAATAATAATAATAATAAAAATAATATTATGAGTTATATGCTGTGCATAAAAAGGAGAACAAATATTGAACTGAACTTGGAACTGCCCTCTGTAAAGCATTCATAATGGTTTTACTGGAAGTAACATTGCATTGCTCACCATGCTAGGATTTGATGCATTAAGCTATATGTCTTCTTTCCACTAGGGAGCAGAATGCTCATAAAAAAAAGTTTCTATTACAGTAAATGTTAGAATTCCTTCACTAGATTGACTCGCATGGGCTTGTATACACTCCAGCTGTTAATGAGGATAATTGGTAGGTTTAGTTTATTAAAGAGTCCCCAGCCATCGCTTTACTGGTGCCTAGATTTCCTCTCCAACAAAGGCGTGTTCAATAAATGGTATATAGAAAAAGAAATTATGAGGAAGAAAGCTGGGGGAGTTTGGTTTTTTTTTTATTATAATAGCAGTTGGGTTGAACCTTTTTGATTGTTTGCAGCAGGACTGTGCCTTTAGCAATGAATTTAGGTACAAAGAGCATGATCTATATTAGTAGCTTGTCCACATCTACTAAATTCAATGCCCACATTCCTTACACATAGGGTTCCCAGTGCCACCTGCAATGCTTTTTTAGCTCCAGGGAAATAGTAAGATAAATTAATTTTACTTGTCTTATGCCTTGCTTCATTTGCAGCTGGTGCATTCCCCTACCTTTTCACCTGTGTTGTCCAGTGCAGAACCAATGGAACCAATTAACAACCTCTACCAGTGGGCACCATTGCCCTGCAACCCCTCCACAACTGGGCCCTATTTTTCTATTGTTATTCACAGTAGTTGTAACCCATCCACATTGGTTTGTTCTTTCCCTGCTGGGCACTATTGTTCATCCTCACCTTCCCTGCTGGGAAATATTTCCCTGCTGGGCACCATTGTTACACCACTGCCTTCTGGACACTATTATCCCCTTTGCTAAACTCTGGACCCGGCCCACCATCTTTTCCATCCCATAATGTTTTTCTTTCACAAGTTCAAAAGTTGGGAGAGTAGCAGTGCAACATACAGAAGGCAGTGGTCAGGAGAATGTAATACACAGCACAGCTTATAGGGTACAGCAATCAGGAATATTAAATGTACAGCACAACATACAGAATTCATTAATTTTAATTCATAAATAGATAGTGAGCTAGTTTAAAACAATGGGGCATGACTTGAATATCAGTTTTAGGGGCTCAGTTTTTTTAGTGATCACAATGGAAGAAATGAAATTATACAAGCATGGTCCTGACTTGAATATCAGTTTTAGGGGCTTAGTTTTTATAGTGATCACAGTGCAAGAAATGAAATTATACAAGCATGGTCCAAAAGAATCAAACATCACTGACTTGGTTCCATCTTCACCAGCACCATAGCGTTGAACTGTAGCTATAGACGGACAAATAAAGCAATAAAAACTAGTGGTTAATACACAGCCAATGGTAGCAAGATGCAGGTATCAAATGGGAAAACATAACAATGGGATAATATGTAGACAACAGCTGGAATTTTGTGGAAATAAAAAGGCATCAAGCAAAATGTGTGACAACATGTGGCTATCAAAAGAACAGGGATAATATCTGGACAATGAACAGGTGGTTGTTGTAGACAACAAAAAAAGCAATAGTAGAAGATACAAAATGAAGTGATGGAGCCCAGTCTGATTAGAAGTAAAGTCGGAACAGGCAAGCATCTCTGTTCACCTTTATATTTTTATTTTCATAATTTAAAATTGGGTCTCTTGGGTGTTAGCCCTAATGACTATGGGAGTCCCCTAATTTATCAGCAACAATGAATGAGGGGCCCAGAAATTTCCAGGTACACAGAAAAGCACTTTTGTCCTGTTCAACCAATGATATCACTTGCTAGTCCTATATTATGTATTGCCCATCTACTAGAAAGAGGTTCATGATATTGTAACTTTCAGTTTTATCTCTTTGGCCCCTTGACCATAAACTACCTGGCTCTACTAAGGCTAGGTACACACGTGCAATAATTGTCGTTAGAAAATGATTGACTAACGGCAGATCAATGATTATGCACAATTATTTTGAATGATCGTATAGTGCACAATTCTGTACATGCTGAAACGATACGATTGTTCAAATATAATCCACCAATAGTGTACACACGCTAGATACAATCCTTTGAGCGATGCAGGAAGTGACATGTACTGGAGAAAGTGTACCACAGAACCATTAACGATCACTGACCGTACACACATTAGATTGCGAACAGACGTTCGTTTCCAGCGACAATCCTCGTTCATAGGCGTCGTTGGGCAGTTGTTGTGCACTATTTTTCTTAACGATTATCGGACAATCGATCGTTAGTTGATTGTTTGAGTATGAGTACTGCTTTTTTAAAGCCCATTGGAGTACATTTGTGACTTGAAGTTTTGTGGATTGTTTTGTACTAACCCCCCCCTCCCATTTTCCTAGTCTTCCCCCCCCCTTTCCTTTCAAAAGTGATGCCCTCTGCTATTGTGTGCTTTCCCTTTATGAATTGTAAGCTCTTTTGGATAGGGTCCTTTCTTCTTCCTGTTTAAATGTTTGTATCTGTCTGTCATTTGCAACCCAATTTAATGTACAGCGCTCCCTAATATTTTGGTGCTTTATAAATACACTTTAATAATAATAATAATAAAAATGAATGCAACGTGTCTAATTATAACTCTGCAGTACAATAGGAACCAGAATTAGCGCATTCCATATTCAAGAGCTGACCAGATGCACCCATTCTGTGATAATAATCTGTGTAAGGACCCGTGTGTAGAGAGTTGTGTCAGTTACTCAGATATTCCAGTTTCCTAATGGAAGTGGGTGCATTTAGGAAATCAGTTTAAGAGTTCTCTCAAGTCCTGAGGAGATGACTGATTATTGATGGCCCGACTTGGAAAGGGTTGGCACATTGCTGGTAAAAAATACATTTGCTGCTGTTATTACAATTGGCATCTATTTCTCTACATGGCTTTTGTTTGTCTGTTACCTACCCCCATTTGGAACCCAAATCCAAGCTGTACATGGGACCTCCATTTCTATGAAAGCCAAGATTAAACAGAACCTGAACTCATCTTGAGTTTTTGTTATTTTATTAAAAAAAGTTTTTGGCCCCCTGAAGCATACATATTATATGTATATATGTAATGTAATGTACATAAGTAGTTCCATTATGAGTTGATAAACTAAAAGTTGGTCATCCCCTCCCTCCAGTGTAAACACTTTTGTGGCAATCTCTGAACATGTTCATGAGTTCTTTGCTACTGTTAATAAAAAAGGGAGCCGTGGCTGAGATCACTGAACATGCACGGGGTATGGGTCCATTGATAGAGCAGGCTTGATGATAGATAGTAAGTTTGTCATCCTGCTGCAAAAAATGGTGACATCCTATTCAGAAATCTAGAGCGGTGATCAACTGACTGATGATCAATGGTGTGCTCTCAAGAAAGAGCCTACTTTAAATAAGTATGGACAGCGTAATTGGGGTGTTTTTTTGCCAGAACCCAAAAGGGCTATGGAGTCTCTGCAATTTGACAGCTAAATACCAAGGGTAGGGCTTGGAACAATGAGGGGGACAGGACTAATCTAGGCAAAAATCAAGGTCCACATTATTACCTTGGCCTAGCATTCATAGGGATTACACAGGACCTGATCTGGAGAATAATACAGGTAGGTAGTGACAGCACTTTAACACTGTAAACCCAGGCCATGTTGACTTTCAGCTTAAAGATATTCATTGCTGAAATATTAGTTGTGGGTAGACTGACCCCTTGATAAGGTTATTAGAAAGGAAAGTTTGCAAATAATCTTTCCCTGCCCTATCCAGAACAGTAGCTGCTGCTTTCCAGTGAACTGAACAGCACATACATTGCTGCATATGTCAGGGGTTGAACAAGGGTTACCGGATTGGCCGTGTAAATCCGAGCAAATCCTGCCAAATCAGCGCATATTTTCTAATCAAGATTTTGGTATGGTGCCAGGCAAAGTCATAATTCTGAAGTGCATTCATAAAGCAAAGCAACACAAGTCTCTGTTATAGTCCTGGTATATGAAATGAAGTCTATGATTCAGTAATGGTATTCACTAGGGCAGTTATGCCTGGAGGATGGTTACAGAAATGGCTGGGATAATCATATCTCATGTCCTTTTCTTTTCTGGAATGTTGTATGATCTGTCACCATGCCTTACACTGTTCGATGGGTACACAGCAAAGTTAAAGACATATCTCTCTAATATCAAATGTTCACCTGGCATAACCTCTGTGCACTTATTCACCAGCCTGATCCTAACCACCAGCATACAATAGAAGTGCTACCGACCACAGGCAAAGCTTTGTTGTTAGAGTAAAGCCACATACACACGTGCATCTTTCACGATCCTTTCCAACGACTAAGTACTGCACGATACATGAACGAGCGCTGTACATACAGCACCGTTCTGCTCTATGGAGAGGGGAGGGGGAGAACGACGGAGCGACACCCTGCTGCGCGCTCTCCCCCTTCCTATGCATTATGATCGTTGGTCGTCCATCGTCTGTGGATTCGCCAGGACGGTCGTTCGGAAGATGGACGACGGGCGCTGTACAAACGCCAGATTCTCGTCTGATATCAGCCTTGAGCCCATTATCGGGCGAGAACCATTGGACGTGTGTACCTAGCTTAAATGGCAGGACATACTCCCATTATCTGCTGATATATTGATCAAACAAGATACAACACAATGATATCTGTTACCCTCTAAACTCACAAAGAAAAGAAAAAAAAATGCTTAATATTACCTTTTGTAGCTGGGTGAATATTGATTGATTGTTGGGACTAAAGTTGGGGTGGTCGGATGACCGCCACTGTCCTTTCACGTAGAGTCCTGTAACTCTCACGTGAAGTTGATCCTGCAAAATACTGGAGTGTCTACTTACAAGATTGCCCCTGGTCTGCTCTTCCCAGGACTCAACTTGAAGAATGATGGTGGCACATAAAGTGAAGCAGAAGATGGAGGTAAAGTAAGTATAATATAGTTTTTTTTTACCTACTTATGGTAGGTAATATATAAGTGAGAATTGACTTGCCACCTTAGTGAAAGGTCTGCTTTAACAAATATTATTATTTAATCATTAGCTATCTATCCTCTAATACAGTGATTCCCAACCTTTTGCAGCTCGCAGACCACTAAATGGACGGATTCCGGACCGCAAATGCTCGGGGTGCCTTGCGTCACTCAAAGGAGAAGACACTTCCTCCAGAGTGACATCATGATATCAGAACCCACCTACTCTCTTATTGCAGTTCTCAGCCTGTGTCTCTGGACACAACCTGTCCACCGCCCTGAGCCTACAATCCATACAGGAGACATGGTCCGCGGCTCTGGCTGGTGCACCCCCCCCCCCCCCAAGCGGGGCCCTTCTCTTGAGCCGGCTTTGGGGTGCACCGGCCAGAGCCACAGCTCACCCATCAGACAGCCGTGGCCCACTGGGTTTGGGACCTCGGCTCTAATGGGAGCCCTTCCTTATATTGAGCTTCTACTAGCTCTTTCAATGTGGGGCCCCCATTCATAACCAGCCACTATCATTTTTACTGGCCTAGATATAGTGTGGCCGGTAATAAATACCTCCATTACCTTAGTGGCCATAGTAAGATTCTATATTTCACTGGTAGGAAATGTAATTGCATAACTTTTTATTGGTTGTCATTATAATATAGGCTGTTACATTGGAAGTCAGTTTTAATTTGCCTGTTACTGGCTTATATGGTTAATAGATCTTTTACATTTGGGCACCTTTGAAAAAACGTTCAGGTCTTAGGGACCCCCTGCTATAATTACTACATCCACCACTATATTAGTATGGTAGGCAATAGGAATAATACCTCCTACATTGATGGCAAGTGGGAAGAATGTCATTTTTACCCCCAAAAAGATAATTGGTGTCACTTAAATTGACCTGAGAGAAACAAAATGCTCATTGCTCATTGCTTAAGGAACTCCTTGAAACCTCTGGAGGAACCCTAGTTGATCATGGATACACATTTATTGTCTACATCCCTTCATGTCCAGGGGCATCTGATACTGAACATTCTTCATCCCCAAAAAATAATATTCTTCTGTCTGTCCAACCAAGTTTTTTCAGCTATCAATTTATTTTTGCTGTCTTAATGCAGCTAGTGAGATCTCCATTCACTCCTCAAAACAATCAATATTGTCATTATACAAAGTTGTCCTTGGAACAGCTGTCCCCATTAAAGGATTTTCAATCACCAATTGCTCTTATAACCTAAAGTGTTAGATTTCCCCTCATTTTCTTGAAGTGATAATAGCCACCAGGATGCTTAAAAAGGGGTAAATGTCCCTAGAGGAGACACAGAAATGTATAAAAACACAGCATATATACAGTATATAATAATATATATATATATATCTTTTTTTTGCCTTACATACCTTTTAAATTCAGCTTTTATTTTGCAGGGACTCCTGTATCAAGATCATTGTTCTTTAGTTCCTATATATAATCCTACTCATATATTATCTAAAGCTGCATACACAAGTGCAATATTAGTCGTTGGAAAGGATCTTTCAGGATTCTTTCCGACTATTATTGCACGATGCATGAACGAGCGCTGTACATACAGCACTGTTCTGCTCTATGGAATGGGAAGTGGGAGAGCGACGGAGCGGCACCCCGCTACACACTCTCCCCTTCACTTGCATTACAATCGTTCTTCGTTCATTGTCCAATGAACGATGTGCGCTGTACACACGTCAGATTCTCGTCCGATATCGGCCCTGAGCTGATTATTGGCAAGAACCGTTGGATGTGTGTACGTAGCTTTACTCTTCTTGTTCCCACTTATGTGGTGTAAGTGTAAAATCAAGGATGAACAAGTATGGTGAGGGTGGAGGGTGCGCCACTGGAGTCCCCAAGAAGGCATTTGCATACTTACAAACTTTAAAAGAAAGTTGAGTCTGAGTGGCTCCTGGAGGTTTCAATGTGCATCAAATTTGGAGGCATGGGAAAGTGAAATTGGGCTGGAACTAAGATAATTTGGATGTGTTGGAATTTACTGGTCATGTCATCTCTTTCCATTATGTAAGGGTTCGGGACTGGCAGTTAGCAGCTAGGTTTGAGCACTGCATTATAGAAGCTCACATACTCTCCCATATCTAAAAGCAAATTATTTTGTAGCCAAAGAGCAATGGAAGGTGTAAGGAAGATCACTATATATGGGGCATGGGGTGGACTTTAAATACTGTCTCACTTTGCTTCAAATTGGCAGATTGACAGTCTATTCATTACTTTTTCTATTTCTATGTTTTCATCATTATTCCTTTGCCATTTCCCATACTGTCAAAAACATAAACAATAATCAAAACTTAAAAAAAAAAATCAAATCAAAAAAATATTTTAAGATAAAAAGGTAAACAGTCCATGGTGATTTTAAAATAAGGTGTACTCCATAACTAATCGATACATATGATCACATAGGTAGGCATCTATGATATTTTATAATCTGGGTGTTAAACTGGAATTTCACTAAATGACATGTAAATACAGGCTTTTGTCTTTTCTCTTCCACCCTCTTTTTTCCCGAGCGGCTCTCAGTCCCATGAACATGGACATATGATCCATTCTCATAAAAGTAGATTTCCTTCTGCCTTGTTACATAGGGCAGCCATGGGCTGGAGAGAGCTGTCTTTTGAAGCCTTTTTTCCTGTGGATTGAATGATGCAAAGCAGATCTCTTGGTCTGGCGCCTGAGCGTCATTACCTTCAATTACAATAATTGTTGCCTATCCAGTTTGAGCATTTTCCCTGGGGGATCTTTCTCTCTCTCTTCTCTCTGCCGCTGAGTCTGTCCTCCCAGCGTCTGCTCTCTCAGCAATACTATACTTTCTGTCACCTAACAATAGTCATATTCTTTGTTAGCTCTGATACCTTCCATTCAAGCACCAGTGCTCCTGCAGATGTGAACGCAGTAAGACCTTTCAGCAGACCTTGGAAAGGACTTCGCTTTAGATTGTTGAATGAGACAACACTGACTGTACCTGTGCAACACCTTGTTATATTTTTAAAAACCCATCCTAGGGCTTGTTCACATAGGTAGTTATGACGTGGTGCCGTTATTGGTTCACTACCTCATTTATTGGCAGCCACCTCCAACCTAACTGCCTTTCTTCTTCTTCAAACAGAGGTGTTTGTCACTGCCAGGGCATCTGAGACTCTGGGATCTACCACCAACCACCATCTGCCCTTCAATGTCTGACACTACTTATTATTCAATCACTCTCATCCTACAAAGAGGTAGCGGTAGGTCATAACCACCCTGTAACCTCCTGCCCATCATCCATGTGAACAAGTCCTTAAAGTACCCATGGACAGATACCAGGTGAAAATCTCGTGTCACCATAAGTCATTTTTGGCTGTATATCAGATCAATCAAGGCTAAAATTTAGGTACCTACACTTTATGCAAATAAAAAGATTGTAAGCTCTTCAGGGCAGGGCCCTCTCCTCCTCCTATGTCACTGTCTGTATTTGTCTATCATTCGCAACCCCTATTTAATGTACAGCACTGTGTAATATGTTGGCGCCATACAAATCCTGTTTATTAATAATAATAATAATAATATTATTAATATTAATAATAATAATAATAATAATAATAATAATAAAAAATAACAATAATAATATTATTATTAAAAAGATAGATGTTATCGTGTTCTATAAAAAGCATGCACTATGGGCTCTATTTATAAAAGAGGGAATCAGACATTTCTTCAAACATTCCCTTGTGGGTATCTTCCAGGTCTATGTGTTTCAATGGCAGTAATTAATATCCATCACGGAATGTTCGATTCACTGTTTTATAAATAGAGCCCAAGTGAATTTTTTCCCAATATTAGGATATTAATTACTATTGATCTGAATCGTTCTCTGTGATTGGCTACAAGTGTTTGATGTACCATTCACATATTCTATTACTGATCTGATTTATGGTAGATTTAACTATTATAACCAACTGAAATATTGATTGTAACACAAAAAGTGGTTTAGATGTCAATGTGATGTTCAGCCAATCAACAAAAAAAACTGCATCCAAGAAATTTTCAATCAGTCTGCTGAAATATTGGTAAATAATAAATCCTCATCTAATTGATTATCCATCAAAATATTTCATGGTGAACTGAATATATAAAAATAAAAATGATAAATATACTGTATATACCAGTATTTCTCAACCAGGGCTCTGTGGAATCCTAGGGTTCCTCCAGGGCAGGGGTCGGCAAACTTTTATGGCCACCAGGCCATGTCAGGGGTGGGCGGGAGCACACTAGGCCGGACTCTGAGTCCTGCCTTAATGGCTCTGCCCACCTCCAGGGAATGCCCCCTGAAGTGAAATGAAGCAATGCATATGGAGGATAGGGTTTTTCCTTCAGGGAGCTTTCCCTATTTACCGCAGCGGCGGAAGTATCATCACAGGAGCAACAGCAAGGAAGCGGCACTGGAGCTCTAGCGGCTCTGGTTCTGGTCGTTTCTAACACCCCGCGGCAACTCGCGGCTCCGGAGCATTAGCCTGGATCGGCCAGGGGGCGTTAGGCCAGAACCAACTACCAGCTAAGCTGTATCTGTCCTAAAGGCCGGAGTTTGCCGACCCCTGCTCCAGAGGTTACTAGGGGTTCCCTGAGCAATAGGGGTTCCCTGGTCAGGGTCTTTGGGAGACAATCCTTCACAGATTAGATCAGTGAATTTACTAGTTCTTGCACTCATAGTGAATTGGTATTCGTACACCTATTTAATATACAGCGCTGCCTAGTATGTTGGCGCTATATAAATCCTTTTTATTAATATTAATAATAATAATAATAATAATAATATTAATATTAATAATATTAATCTAGCAACTGATAGTCAGATACAATGTCCTATGTTATCAGCACAACTTACCTCACTGAAAAAGTCTTGCTTTAAGTATCTCTGAGGTGGTTTCCAGTAAAACACACATTACATAGATTTCAATGGTAATAATTTTAGCCTTTAGAACCCCTTGAAATGAGCAACACATATACAATACATTGTATTAGATAGAATCAGGACCTAACCTGTGCCTAGTAATCTAGTGTAATAAATACACAGGGCAGGCCTGTTTGTCTCAAGGAATGTGTTTGTAGTCAATTGCTTATAGCCTATAAGATTCTTTAAAAGAACAATTCCAGACAACATTTTAAACTGATTACTACGTAATGTAGTCCAGCACACTGCAGCTGTGCTAAAATCAGAACATGCACCTAATTGACTTTATTCTTAGTTCTTTATAATTTGGTGTAGCTGCGGCACACACAGACCACCTCACAGGGTCGGCAGGATAGAGATGAGAGATTTATCTGCTTCCTGCATCATGTTTACCTTCCAAGGCATAAATGAATTATATCTCATATTATGCCATTTTATATGAGGATGGCAAATATTCATATGAAATGGCACCACAATGCAATATAGAAACACAGCTCTGAGGCCTGTGCAAGAAACAACAAGTATGGTGTCTTAGGATCACAAGAAGGTCCAGAATTCCAGAATCCCTACATTACAGACAGAAAAGTAATAGTGTAGCAGTAAGCATATAAACTGTACTCCTTGTATGTACCTTAAGGCTTAAGTTCAATTCCAGCTTGGGACACATACCAAAAATGAATCCTCCATTGCCACAGCCTTACCCAGTTACCAATCCAGTGTTGCCCCTCCATGGAGTAAATGATACCCAGTGCCATTCAACTGATTTCCTGTGGGCCCTACATCGATTTAAAGAAGAATGGCTCTTTTGGAAGTAGTTAGGATCGAAAGAGCAAAAAGGTAAAGAGGACCTGTGACCAAACCAAAGATGAAAACGAGGAATGTGAATGTATATTGATTGTTTTTAAGACTGCAGGAGTGTTTCCCTGAAGTGGAAAGGCAAACAAAGGGTTTTTATGGCTTTTGGTGGCTAATTATGGACTTTTATTTTTAATATTATTTTGGCTATATTGTACCTTTACAGGTAATGCGGGGTAGTCTATTGTAATAAGCATCAGTTGACAGACTATGTGGCTGTATAAGGACCCTCTAGGACCTAGGGCCCCAATTTAAACTAGATGAGGGGTACAGAGGTACTGGGACCCCTTGCCATCATTATTTGAATCATGCCGTCTAGCTGTCAGTTAATACACACTGAATATTAAATACCCACAGTGGACTAAAATTGTTTGTTGAGTGAAGGCCTTGTATAGATCAACCATTTTCAACTATGGTTCCTCCAGAGGTTGATAGGGGTTCTACTGTGATTGATTGACATTCAATGATGCCTTCATACTTCTGGGGCCATTACCACTTGGTGTTCCACAGCTGTATGACTGTACTGAGGTTTTAGTTGCCTATTCTAGCCACCACTTTGAGAGGGCATTCTTCCCCCATATTAGGAGGCTTTTTTCATTGACTCACCCAAAATATTGGTCGGGTTCTGTTAGCCCTGAATATTGTTTTAAGGGTTACTTAAGAAATGCTAACATAGATTCTCTATAGATCTTAATATTGTATCCACACCTATTTTTTATCTGGTTTCTCTTACAAAAGTGATGTGTACAAGCTTTTATAACTCTGATCTGGGTCTAGTACCAGCTGTTGCATGTACTGAATATATGCCTTCATATTTCAGAAATGACACACTCCACTGGCTTGACTCATGATGCCATGTAATAAAAATAATTTGTATGGAGCAAACTGCTTTAGGAGGCTATAAAACACTGTCGTAAACACGAAGCTAATGAAGGCTTCCTGGGCTGCTCCCAACTGGAGATTAAAATAACAAAAGCCAAGAAAGAAGGAACAAAATAACACAATCATAATTAGCCTTTCCATCAAAGTGTTCCAGCGGTGGAGTTGTGTCAGAAAGCCCAGTTAAAGTGGAAGAGTCATTTTAGTGGTTCTAATTAGCGACATCTAAAGAACGCTGGCAAGGAGTATGAAAGGACTCACAAGTTGCATTAGGTGATTTTCACTGAAAGCATGTAAGCTGAAGGATAATGCTAAAGGGCTGGAAGCACCCACTTGTAATGACAATGTCAAGTTCTACATCAAGGAGCCTATTTTTGGGATTATTGTATTAACCATCTGTCTCTGAATCAGAAAGAAGCTAATGGATGTAAAAGAGAAAAGAATTTAAAGGAGTATTAAGGACTAAAATGTTTTAGCTTTCACTAATGGAATGAGCTAATAGGCTGTAAAGCCGACCATAGGTCATTATCAGTACTACTGCTTTAAAGGGAACATGCCCAGGTAGACTTCCAAGTGCCTTGATGAACATCTTTAGAGGTTCCAACGCTATCATCCTTATCCTTTTTTCACTGCTACGTGGGTTACTGACTTTAAATATTTTTTGATGGTTTCTTCAAGGCCACTGACCTACTTGGTGTTGAATCTAGGATAGCTAGGAGAATCCTAAACCTCCATCTTCCAAAACTAATCAGCATTGCCAGTTCTATATGGGTCTGTCATAGACCTTGACATTCTGAGATTGAAAAGTAGGGCAGATTTTAGCAGAGGGGGTTTTGGCAGGAGAGACTTTTTGTATCATCCACAAGGCAACCTAGACAAAGGCCTGGGGCCCAATGAATGTCTACGGGGGCCTGTTGCAACAACCAAGAACGACCGCTGTAGAAGTTAATAGCACAGCTCCCTTCCCCTCTCCATTATTAATATTATTACTATTATTTATAAACAGGATTTATATAGCGCCAATATATTACGCAGTGCTGTACATGTGCAAATGACCGACAGATACAGTGACACAGGAGGAGGAGAGGACCCTGCCCCGAAGAGCTTACAATCTATGCGGTGGGGGAAGTATCACACAATAGGAGGGGAGATATGTAGTGGTGGGAAGTAGTGAGGGTTTAAGAGATGGGAGAAGACGGGTAGGCAAGTTTGAAAAAGTGGGTTTTGAGTTCTCTTTTAAATGAGCAGAAGGTAGGAGCAAGCTGGATAGGATGAGAAAGACCAGTTCAGAGAGTCGGGGCAGCTCTAGAAAAGTCTTGCAGTCATGCAAGTTATGATGAAGTTATGACTGAGGAAGGTAGTAGTAGGTCACAGAAGGAGCAGAGAGAGCGGCTAGGGGAGTATTTTCCTACAAAGTCAGAATGGTAGGTTGGACAAGAACTGTGGAGGGATTTGAAGGTGAAAGGGCAAGGACAAGCAATTGGAACCCCGCTGCGCTCTCCAACATGCATCTATACTGGTCGGCACATAAAAACTACATTTAAAGAGGAATAAAGGACAGGAGGATTTAGTTTTAAAACAAGACAGTTCATCACAATTGGGATAATTGGGACCTAGGTCTATCCCTATAATATTCCTTTCAAACCCCACATGGTCATTTTATTGACTTTTCAAATAATAAACAAAAAGTATCAACAAATAAAATAAGGTACCCAAGAAATACAAAGTATTAATTTACCAATAACCTGGAATAGAAAACATATATTTGACTCATGTAAAAAGTAGTGTATCACAGATTTCAGTACACAGTACAATCCACATGGTCATTTTGAGAGCCATGGACATGGGGGGAAGCTGCTCCAATCTCTGTGAGTCTAGGTTGCATGTTGACATACCCCTAGGGAGTGTCAATGACAAGTTGGACATACATGTAATGAGTTGAATGACTTGTATAAACCTGTGTAGGGAAAGAAGAATGGTAAGGGACTTGTCAATTATGAAGGTTACAAAAGAACTGGTGATGCATATTCACGTTTAATGTGGTGGCAACCCTTCACTTATCTTCATTAAAAAGAACCCTGGGGGTCTCATATCAATTTCTTCATCTACACCTTGTTGCATTTTTGAATATTGTATATTAGCCCCAGCATTAGAATAAGTATTATTAGCTGGATGAGCAATTCATATTTCCGCTCTAAACTTTTTGTTTTTAACTATGTGTTTAGCTATCTGTATAGATGTTATTTTTGTCCCTGGACTCTTTTTGAGCCTTGTGGCTGGATATTATCTATCAAAATTCACTGTCTGATGTTTCTATATGAGTTAAATTTAGCATGGTTATGGGCTCTTTTTGCAAGTGTATAAACAATGTATTTGCTTACACTTTGTATAATATCTGGTCCCATATGCCCTTTGCAGAGGTTCATGTGTAGGTGTTTCTGCACATCTGGTTGTGCTGTTTTTTTTTTTGGGAACCATTACTATCTATAGCAATCATTGCCAACCTTTTTGTTTCCACGGACCATCACAAAAAAATCACCGGCTCCTGACTGCGCATACGCGGGGAGCCAGGTGTCAATCAAAGGGGGAGAAACCCCCTCCATAGTGACGTCATTGTGAAGTAGCCTGGCCCACTCTTCCATCGCAGATCTAAGCATGCGATGGGAGAGTGGGTGGGTTATGTCCAGAGACACAGCCCCCCAAGTTCCCTGGGATTTATATGGGGACATGTTCCGCGGCTCTGGCCAGTGCATCCCCCCAGCGGGGTCCTTCTCCTGACCCCGTTCGGCAGTGCACCAGCCAGAGCCGCGGACCCCTAAAATTTTCTAGCAGACCCCCAGTTGGCGAACGCTGATCTATAGGATGAGGAGGTCAGCTCTTTTTGTTTGTTACAGTGAGCAAATATCCAAACCTTCCCAGTTGACACTCAAACTGGAGAATTTCTTCCAATGGGGAGACTCATTGCGATGACTACCATTAACCATGAGATAAAACATGACTTTGGAAAGATTTATTTCAAATCCTCTCTGTGAAAAGAAGTGGAACATCATTGTGATTGGAGTTGCGCTTTAATTAGCTTCCACTCGCAAACTACCTGTGTGTGTTTGTTGGAGAGGTGTTGTTCTCCAAAGAGTTGTGTTGCTGCCATATAACGATACTTATTTTAATTACATTTACTTAAAAATATCACATGTTTACTCTGCCTATTACCTACATTACCTACCCGCATGAGAACATAAAAATAAAATTTACAACCCTTTCAAGTGAGGAAAATACTGTAGCTGTCCTCCCATTTCAAATTGTTAGTGTCTATGCTGGCCACAGTAGACAGCCCGGGGCTCTGCCTGTGAATGCAGCGACTGTCTCCATTGCACACACCATGTGATTTTCAGTGCTGCTACTCATTTTCCTCCAACGTGTAACTATGGAACAGAAACATGTCATTTTTGTACTGGAGGGTCTGAACGTTTGCCTGCATTAAACTGCCCTAAAATTAATTCGCTGCCAGACAGAAAATTATACACTCAGTTCCACAAAGCAGAGTTCGTTTAATTTATTATGATGAAGGGATGGTAACTGTAACACACAATAAAAGTATCAAAGTGCTGCAGAGTATAGCTTGATATTTATGTGTGAATCACTGTCATTATTATGATTCACGGTTGCAGGGTTGGGCGTGGTGGCCATTTTGTCAATGACTGTTGTAGGGTATTAAAGTTGTACTCCAAAACCAAAATGTTGTATTTTAGTTGTAGATGGATTGTGGTTCAGTCATCTCCTGGTCTAATCTTGGGGACCTTGGTTTGTGAGATCTGCTTGTTACAGCTTCTACTTCGGCTCATGTTCACCTTGGAGATCTGGGTGGTTCAGCTGAAGAAGACATCTTGGGAGATCTTCCTAATGGCCAGAACTGGAAGCTTCAGGGTTGGTGATCTTACCTCCAATGTCCTTCTGAGATACCAAAAGACCATTGGGTGGTTAAAGCCAAAACTAAAAAGGGAAAATTCTCAACACAATCATGTTGACTAGTGTGAATTATTAGTAATAATTGAACTACCGGTTCCTGTCTGTAGCTGTACAGGTACAGAACCTTTAAATACCAGTAGCATTTTTGGATCTTACCAGAGCTGCCATTGGGGGGGGGGAACAAAGGGTACTTTTGTACCGGGTCCCAGATCAGAAGAGTTTGACTTTTGCAATGCTGGAACTTTTAGACATGGGAGAGGGGAACCTAAGAAGTTTACCTAGTATGTGGCCCAGAAATTCCTGATGGCAGCCCTGAGTCTTACAGTTGTTCATCACTTCTTTCTTATGACTACAAGTCTTGTCCTTCTACTACAATACACGGTTGTTGGGAAATGTAGTATGGTACTGTATGTATTTCTTTTCCCAATTTCTGAGTCACATGCTCATACATAAAAAATCCCTTCCACCAGCTGAATTCAGGGATGAGGAGAAATGAGCTGTAATGTAGTATGTAAATAGATTTGACCCAGCTGTACTGATGAAAGTGTATCCTCTCCAGCCTTGGAGAGCTTTAATAAATCAGGACCATTCTGTCCACCACTTTGCTTCTATACTGGAAAGGTAGATTGCTTATACAATCAGATTTAGATGGGCTTTAAAAATCTCACATTCATTTAAAAGTTAGCTAACAATTTTCGTTTGACGTTAAAATTGTTTCAAAGTGAAATAATAGTTGTAGATAAAAGATATTTATATCTTGCCCCTTAGTTTTAATGATTGGCGAAATCTAAACCCAATAACAGATATATTCAGTGTGGTGGCTACATTAGTTTTCTTTTTACAGTCTTCTATTTTAATTTTTTCAACTGGTGATCCTGTTGTTAACACACTTTCTGTCCTAAGGTGACAACACTTATACACTGTACTATATCTATAAATGAACATCAATACAACCCTGGGAGAAGACTGTAGAACACCTCCTCATCTTCTTTTATTAACCTAGGGAGGAGAGGATTTGTAGTTGAGCAGATGAGAACTTGGTAAGGCTGTTTTGAGACTGGCAGTGAGGTTGCAGTGTATCTTCACACCATTGAAATGCTGCCCCAAAAGAGAAGTAGTATCTACCCATGGCAGCCCAATAGGGAAAACTGCAGGTGCTGGTTATTAAAGGTAAGGTGCCATTTGCCAGGATCTGTGAGAGAATGCTTGTACCCCCCATGGGTTTGCACAGGGCGGTCAAGGAGGCCTGGGGCAATAATTGCAATACAGGGGAAGGGGGTACCCAAATCAGTTCTACACGGGGGGCCCATTGTTGGCTACATCTGCCACTGGGAACACTGCTTGGGATTTCAGTGCAGCAGAGGAAAAGTTGTTAGTATACTTACAATCTTGCTGAGTTTCTAAAAGATTAAAGCGGAACTTTCATGAAAATAAAAGATTGACACTTACCTTTACTTCCCAGAGTCCCAAATCCCCCTACACCTGGCCTGGATTTGGTCCTGCGCCATCCTGGATTCTTCTTTCGTCCCAGCACGGTGGAAGCGTCGGGCGCCGCTACCTTCACCATCCTCCTTCTTCTTCTGCCTATATCACCCTATCTCGCACTGCACAGGCGTGAGATTGGGTGATGTATCCTTATGTTTTTTTTTTAAAGTGATGATCTCACTGTGCATGCGTATGATTGGCACTTTTTATTTATTTGTGGGGAAAAGTTCCTTCTGCACATGCCCAAGATCGTCACATATCCCAGGAGGCTCTTCGCTCCCATTCAGTCCCAACTAGTTCAACTTTTATTAAAAAAAAAAAAAGCATTTAGGGGGAAAACGAGGTATTTTTTACTTTATATAAAGGGTTCTCTACCCTTTTGTATAAAGTAAAAATGTTGGTCCGCATTAACAGGTACTTTGCAGCCTTTTTATGGAAATGTACATGTATTGCACAATGAGATGCACACAATGGATATTTCCTTTTATTTTTTCCGGACGTAAGCTTTTTTTATTTAACTAATCTCTATGGTGAACAAAGATGTAGATAGGGATTAGGTAGATAATTCCTGATTTATCTTGTACTAAAAGCTGTATATACTAATTATGCTGTGTTTTGAATCAAAACTCCGTTACAACCCCCATGATGTTAAGGGCTATTTACTGTAGCCAGAGACATGATATGCTATCTTATCTGACCAAAAAAGCCCCAAAAACAGCCATATTAGAGGTTGCTTTCTTGTTCTCTTACATCCACGACCATATTTTACAAAACCTCTGAGATCCTTCTTGATTGCACCATGCTTCATGTACAGTACATGGCTGTGAAAACTATATGGACCTGATTTGTTAAAGTACTCCAAGGCTATAAAGCAGGGGTGTCACTCTGGCCTGAGGGCCAAATCCGGCCCCCCAAAGGAAATTTTTTGGCCCCCAAAGGAATTCTAAATATGAATTGCAGCTGCATTGAAATAGCCCTGCTACTACAATTCCCGGCACCACTCGCGCCTATAGACCAACGGCCTCTCTGCCTATGCGTGGCCCCACATTGGACTGTTTTATAGACGCAGGGAATGGTAGTTGCGGTGCTATTTCTTTATTATAGGCTTGTTCCAGATTGAATGTTAAGCAAAACCTCTTTGTTTCCATATGAAACAGACTTTGACTTTGTTTAAGTTTTTATTTTGGCCCTCGGTGTATTTGAGTTTGACACCCCTGCTGTCAGCAAACCTGACATGGATCTGGTCCAGGATTGAAAACATTTGTTAACAAATAGCAAATGACATTTAAGAAATTCATTCCAGGTTTGCTTGATCACTCAGCTTCACTTATGAAAGTGTATCCTCTCCAGCCTTGGAGAGCTTTAGTAAATCAGGGTCTATGTGTAAAATGACCGATTTAAATGAGTTTTGTTCGCCGCCCTGTGTTTGCTATATCATGATATGAGGAGAGTTTTTCAGCATGCCTTTGAAGCTGATGTCTTTTGTCAATGGAATAATAGTAATAATGTGCGGTTGTGCAATGGAGGAGACTCTGCATTCTGTTTACTGGAAGAATTTCACTTTGCACACTAGTTACAATTATTCGCCATTCAGACCTATAATTTACTTCATTACCTGCTTTACAAGGCTTTGTATCAAAGCTGGCACCTACTCCAACATGACACAACTGTGACTCAGCTGCTTATAAATGCAGACCTGAGCTCCCCAAAATCTAAAATATCTACTCAAGGAAATACATTGCTGCAGACTGATAATATGCAATACAATTAATCTGAAGTCGCAATTCTGCTTTGGATCGGTGTATGTAAAGGCATTTAGTATAGAAACATAGGGCAGTGCTAGACCGCACATACAATTTTTATTACTGCCTGTGTCCCCACTTGGAAAAATTCACCCCTCTAACCTGCTGACCATTGTCACCAATACAGAAATCATACCTCTCACATTTCGGAGATAGAGAAGTGGCACACGTTTTAGCTAAAGAATGTAATGGAAATATGTCCCTGCTATAAAAATAAGATACTCAAAAATGATTGGTTAAAGAAATGTCTTTTCACAACTTTTTTTGTTTACTTTTTAAAATTTCAAAATATGAAATATGGCTGTATTGAAAATCTATTGCAAAATATGACTTTTTAATAGTTAAATGATATATATTTTATAGAGGTGCATATATCCACTCAAAAAGAGGGACAACCAGGGAGAAAGAGGGGCAAAAGGAGCTGGATCCAAAAAAATGTATTTACCTCAAAATCAGGGCCAATTGGGAGGTAGGTAGATGGTGGGAGGAAAAAATCAAGAATCAAAGGTTTGGGTGCTCATCATATTAAGAGGTCTTTTATAATAAAGGAGTGAATATAACATAGTGGAGAATCCTTGATGGAAGATTCTCCACCAACGAAAGTTGCATTAAGTCTCAAATTCACTGTTCTATAAATAGATCCCTAGAAATAGAAATGGAAAAATAATGGAAATAGAGATATTTAATTTCTTGTTGCATCTCCAGTGCAAAGAATGAAGATAATTATCACCAGCCAGGCTCACATAGAAAAATACAACTTTATGGGGGTTTAACCCTTCTTCTAAAACTAAACAAAAAATTTTTGACTAAACATACGCTTTAAAGTTTGTAGTTTTGGATAGGGTGGGGAATAGTTAGAATTCATGTCAAGGGGGTATTTCCAGACCCCATAGGCTATTCATTATTATTATTATTATTATTATTAATATTATTTTTAGACAGTATTTTTATAGCGCCAACATATTACGCAGCACTTTACAAAGACCATAGTCATGTCACTAGCTGTCCCTCAAAGGAGCTCACAATCTAATGTCCCTACCATAGTCATATGCTATTATCACAGTCTAAATTCAATTATGACAGGAAGACAATTACCCTAACTGCATGTTTTTGGAATGTGGAAGGAAACCAGAGAAGAACACGATTTTGGCTTTTGGGGTACTGTAAACTTGCTTTTTAGGGGAGCTGCAATACAGTGGTGTATATGCCAAGAATCACTTGGTAATAGCTGGTCTTGTTATATTCCATGCTGCTGAAATCTGTATGGGGAATCTGAGCTGATCTGCAGTGGAAGCTCAGTTCATTATATCAGGACTGGTCATTCCAGCTACTGGAATCGGATAAGTACTCTCCGGTGTGTTGTTTATGAGATGTTTGTGTGTCAGCTCCACATCTGGGGTCTTTCATGTTCACTTGCCTTAAGGCAGCTTCAAAAGCGGCATATAGAGCATAGTGCTCACTGCAATTCATTACATGGCTATCACTGTCACACCACTGAAAAGACACCTACTGGGTAGAGTAAGTGGTAATTACCAAGACATGGATATATTTACCCTAATAAATGAAAGCCATGTAAATAACCCGTGCTTAGGTATACTCAAGTGAGAGAATTGCTGGCCATATGCTGAAAACACTTGCTGTCATCTGCTGGCTTCAATACAGTCAAAGAGCTGGAACACAAGTTCAAACTTGTCCAAGGTCAGAAAGTACTGAAGCATCCGTATTTCCCTTAGTTATTATTATTAATAAACAGGATTTATTTAGCGCCAACATATTACGCAGCGCTATACATTAAATCGGGGTTGCAAATGACAAACTAATACCGACAGTGACACAGTAGGAGGAGAGGACCCTGCCCCGAAGAGCTTACAATCTAAGAGGTGAGGGAAGTAACACACAATTGGAGGGGAGATGATATGGAGTGGTAAAAAGTAGTGATGGTTTCAAAAGACAGATGGGCAAGTTTGAAAAATTTTTGAGTGCTCTTTTTAATGAACAGAAAGTAGGAGCAAGCCGAATAGGATGAGGAAGACCATTCCAGAGAGTTGGGGCCACTCCAGAAAAGTCTTGTATCTGTGCTTGTGATGAGGTTATGAGTGAGGAAGTCATTAGTAGGGCATCAGAGGAGCAGAGAGAGTGGCCGGGGGAGTATTTTTTTACCAGGTCAAAAAAAGAACAGTTATTTCCCTTAGTATGGGTTTCCTTTCCTTTAATTCCTTTTATTATTATGGCACATGCATTTTTAGGGGCCACTATGACTACAGTAACTGTCACTGCTCTAAGAACCTCTTGCAATAGTATTATGAGTGCATTTAAGCATTAAGCTTAATACTAAGTTTTTTTTTATAGGCTAATGACCCTACCTCACAGACAAGCCCTTGCTCTTGGGTCAGTTGGATGCTTTATTTGACAGTCCTAAAATTTCATCAATATGGAGGCATTCCTTAGCAAATCGAAGAAATATATAAAAACATATAGAGAAGATATAAGCAAAAGGCAACCTAGGAGGCAGCTTAGGACATGATGGGTGGGTGTCCAGATAGCCAAGGTAGGTTGTTCCTAGTGGCTAGCAAACCTGGCACCCACTGGGGGAACTTATACTGCTAGGGAAGTCCTGGCTGCTACACTGGCAACTCTTCGTCTTCTGGAGCTACTGACCTCACATTGATGATGGCAGCACCCAGAAACAGTTTTCTGGATGTTTACAAATTGGAGACTTTTACAGGTAAAATATATGCATAAAAATTACATTTTGTACATATAGTCTTATGGGAAGTTTTGATAGGGGCAGCATGGTGGCTCAGTGGTTAGCACTTTGGCCTTTGGGGTGCCAAGTCCCAGGTTCAAATCTCGTCCAGGCCACTATCTGCATGGAGTTTGCAGGTTCTCCCTGTGTTTGTGTGAGTTTCCTCTGGGTACTCCAGTTTCCTTCCACATTCCAAAAACATGCAGTTAGGTTAATTGGCTTCCTCGAAAATTGACCTTAGTCTGTGTTAATGACATAGGACTATGATAGTGAGATTATATTGGGAGCCCCTTCCAGGGACAGCTAGTGGCATGACTATGGACTTTGTAAAGTGATGCATAAGATGTTGGTGCTATATAAATACAAGATTAATAAAATAATAACTTTTTTCCCTAATCCATTTTTGGTTACCTTCCAGATCATATGTCCTACCTTCCATCTGTTCTAGCACTGCTGCTTCCATCAGTGTTTTTAGCGTTTATCACTTCCTAAATGGTTCAATGGCCATGTCTCCACTTGCATGCCATGGTTCCTTTCTCTCATCTTTATATCACTGCAAAACATAGCAGTGACCTAGAGGTCAGAGGAAGGAGCCAGGGTGCACAATGCTTGACTCTGTCCAGGATACTCGACAAAATGATGAATGCCTTGGACGTTGATGGCTGCTGCAGTGCTAGCACATTTGGCAAATGAGCTAGCACTGCAGCAGTAGAATAGTTATTTTCTTCCAATTGTGCAATTTGTGTTGTGGGCATACAACTTGTGTACTTTCACCAACACATCAGCTTGCTCTGCTTACAATCTGCTGTTGAACCCATTTTAAATTCTCATACAATCAATATTTTATTGGGTTAATGATTTATGTGTGCTAGGCCTATGAGTGGTGGACTTTTTATCATTATCGTAAGGAAGAGGGTACATCATTTTGTAGCACCCACAAATGCTCTAAGACATAGCAACCCTTCTGTATAATGCCGACACTGCAGAATTCTAGACTGATTACATAGAATAGCAAAAGGTAAGCCCTAGCTCAGGGGTGCCCAACACGTGTATCACAATCTACCGGTAGATCGCAAAGACAACACAAGTAGATTGGGGAGCCCTGCCTTTCAAAATAAACTCTACCTCGCACAGGAGTTATTAAGTTCAAATACCGTTCCACCATGACTAATGATCATTTGGAAGTTCTTTTGAGGCTACCAGCAAATAATGTCCGGAGTATGCAACTTTGGCTGATTCCATTCAGTTTAAGATGTCATCGGCGTAAGGTAATAGCCAAAAATGTACGGAATTGTATTGTGCCATACATGTTCATGCAAAGTAAACAATATATATTTTAAATATAAAGGTATACTCTGTATATATATAAATAAATATTTGTTTAGCATTTTTATTGTTGGTAGATCATTTTGACTTGGCCATTTTAAATGTAGCTCACAAGCCAAAAAAGTGTGGGCACCCCTGTCCTAGCTGATGCTGTTGTAGGGATGCAGTTGGTAGAGTACCCTCATCTGTAAAAAATAAAATCCAGTGGTTGAGTTAAACCTTTAACATTTAGATAAAACAGAAATGTTACCGTACTGTTGGTTTAATGATTGCTTAGGATGTCTGCACTTAATCAGCCATCAATGGACTTTGTTTCGTCTTAAAGTGTAAGATCTAAATTCTTTAAAAGTTATGTTTTACATAAAGTTGTTTGAAGCAAAAATCTCTTCTTCTATCTCCAGGTCTACAGCATCCAAAAAAGAAATCATTATTATCACTAATTACTCTGCAAGGGGCAACGCTTTCTTCCTATATCCTGCATGCAGCTGTGGTGTTGCCACCCTATGATGCTTCTGTAGCTCCTATCTCTGAGCATGCTTTGTATGGGTGACCTGGTAGATTGTGTTTTCGGAAACAAAGATCAGCAAAGGCAGCCTACATATTTACCCCAGGATAATTTTTTCCTATACATACGAAAGCCCTCAGTGATCAGAACAGTTTCCAAATAGTTAATGACACTTGTTAATGAAGCAAACATAGAAATGGAGAAAACTCAGGGAACATTTCCTGTATCCCTGTGCAATGTCATGTGTAGATGCCCAGAGGTCGCTCAGCATGCTTTCTTAATAAAGTCTTATATTGTTTCTTTCATTTTCTTCACTCACTTCTGATGTAAATTGTTATTCTAAGATTATGATAACCAAACCCTGCTGCTATGTTACAGCAGAAAGCCCAGCTAATTAAAGTGCAGGAATAAACCCTAGAGCCATTTCAACAAAGAGAAATGTTATTACTGGTTATCTGCAGTTACAGCCTAAAGTTATAATTAGGTCAAAATGCCTTTGAAATACAGGGGGATTTGTCCAAATGAATACCTTGTTAAACTGTGGCTGCATGAAAAAAATATTCTGAGTACAAAAAAACATACAGCAACAGTGACACAACTTTAAGTAAATAATACGCATGTATTAAGGAATGCTCTAGTCTCTCATTTTTTATTTAGAATACTATTTTTATCTTTTTTTGCATCCCTTTTTGCATCTCACCGCTGCTAATCTCCTCCAGTTTTCCACAGCCATCTCCTGTCTACATACATTCACATTAGCGTCAGCTGCACATCATTGATTTGGAATGGTTTCCTGATGGTGACAGCGTTGATCCATGCCTGCACAATGTGTGTTGGCACGGCAGCTTGTAGTTCCGACCAGTAGAACGTGTCGTGGCAACTTGTGTCGCTGCTTGTGTTAATGTCAAATGTGACCACAAATTCATTTTTTTGCACGAACATTATTCCAATGTACGAGAATCAAATATAATATTTAAATTCCATATAATTCATGTTATTGCTCTTGCAGGATATTTAGATCTTACATCAGACAGGGATTGTAGTGTTAATGTGCAGAGCTGTGTTGTAAAACAGTCACTGTCATCACAACTTTCTGCTGTCACTGGGACTCATTGTATGTCGTTAATTGCATATTGTGTAGAATATAATCCAGTGAGCATTGGTAAGCATTGCTGGAGGCATGTAGGCCACTACTGGACTGGACTACTGTAACCTCCTCCTCTCTGGTATTCCACTAACCCGACTCTCTCCTCTACAATCTATTATGAATGCTGCAGCCAGACTCATCCATCC
>NC_092862.1:128617266-128618659 GCF_032062135.1 Pyxicephalus adspersus | reverse complement strand
GCAGGGTCCTCTCCTCCTGTGTCACTGTCTGTATCTGTCTGTCATTTGCAACCCCTATTTAATGTACAGCGGTGTGTAATATGTTGGCGCCATATAAATATTTATTAATAATAATAATAATAATAATATTGCATTGCTTATGTTTTCATTGGGACTGTGATTTCCTTTTTATGTCACTTGTGTAATCATTGTGATGAAAAAAGAAAAAGTTCACACAAGTAAATATCTGTGTATAATAGTGTGTAAATACTGTGTGTGTAATATGTCTGTAAGTATACAGTTTGCATGGTTCTTAAAAAGGGGAGTAATATTTATTTAGTGTGTCACGCTTATTAGTTGTTACATCTATTGTAATAAAATATATAAAAATAAAGGACACTGCAGAGCAGTAAGTTGAAGGATTTACAAGGATTTATGTCCCATAATCACAATTGGGGGACAGTTGGCACCCCATAATGGGAAATGTCTGAAGAGGGACATTCACAACACAGGTACTTGGTGTTCTTTTCACAAAAGCTGCAGACAGAACAAATGCAGACATTGGTTGTGATATACAGTTGTGTTCGGAATAATAGCAGTGTGTTTAAAAAGTAAATAATACTCAAAACTCTTATAATAGCTTTTATTTCTACACACGCAAATGCATTGGGAATGCTGCACATTCTTTTCCAGATCAAAACATGAAGAAAAACTGATCAAATTTGTGTTATTCCTTTACAGAAAGTGTAGAAAAGGGAATTTTCGGCTGTTGAAAAAAATAGAAGTATGTAGTGTTCCTAATCCATTTGTGTTTATAGAAATAAAAGTTATAATAAGGATTTTGAGGATTATTCACATTTTTAAAACACTATATAAATATATATATTTATACATATATACACACATAGGAATACACAAATGCATTCACTTTGGGGTTATACCAGCCCATATAGATGTCGCCCATATAGAAATCATAACATAACAAAAGAATAATATTAGCTGGTTACTAACAGCCACCTTGGAAGCCTGAATATGGTTGTTGATACAGAAAGTAAATATAAATTATACTGCACTGGCTTTAGGTAAGGTAAGTTCTTGGGATTCTAAGTGACTCTATGAATTGCCATCTGGAACACAAGTGTAATGAATGTGACAGAATTTTTTTATTTAATAAACTGAATGCACTTTCTTATTCTAGCACAGCTCCAATGTTTAAAACCCTCTGTACCTTTCCCATTGCCCAGCTTAGCAAATTCCAAAGTAAGATTATTACCTAGCCCCCTTTTTCCTTTTTAAAGCTACGTACATACTTCCAATTATTATCGTTTGTAAACGAACGACGAACGATCCTGCACGATATCTGCGAACGATCGTATAGCACCGATCCTGTACATACAGATAACGACACGATCGT
>NC_092862.1:128615349-128616954 GCF_032062135.1 Pyxicephalus adspersus | reverse complement strand
GTTTATAAGATTTTGTATCATGTTGTTGACTCTGCCAAGTGCGGCCGGCCATGCAACTAACAGGTCACCATCAATGGGAGGTCAGAAAGCTAAAGTTCAAGGACCCCCCACCAGCTTCTGAAAGATCCACAGAACCCTGGTTGGGAATAGCTGTTTTGAACCATTTCTAGCTTTAGGCTTCCCAACTCTTTCTGTCCCACCAACCTTCTTTGGGGCTCAGTGATGAGGGAACACAACTATATTCCCATGCACTGGGATTATTCTTTTGAATAGGCTACATAACTAAGCACAGTGGCCCCAAGGTCATACCTGAACTATTTTCCACACCACAATGCATTTTTAAAATGCACTGGGGTGCCATTAGGAATCAATGGCAGCACATTGGCGAATATGTGTTATTTTCATTACCACAGGGTGCAAAACGGCATATGTTAGTGAATGCATTCCCATAGATATAAATAAACTCTAACACTTCCTCGCCCTATTTTGTTAAAATACCATTGAAACCATTATATTATATTATATTTGTTCAATAAATTCTTTACCCATTGATCCTGCATTGATCCTGCTTGATATCTTGTGAACAACTAACTCCCAGCTCCCTATGGGAAATACAACTTGTATAAGATGGAGTCTTCTGTCCTCTTGTTTCTTAAAATTGATACAATTTTTTTTATTTTTGAAACAGTTTACATGTTATATGTGGTCTTGTTACTTGTACAACACCCCAGCAGTGGATGGTGCTATATCAATAAATAATACTGAACTGTATACCTGGGTATAGATTACCTTCTAAATAAAACAAATTATATAAGTGACCCAGCAATTGACCTGTGTGCGTGCCAGTGTGGCTGACATCTATCAGGTTATAGAGCACTGAGGGGTGAGCACTCTATCAGCGGCAGTGTGAGAAAGGCCCAGGAACAATAGAACGTGTAAGGGATGCAGAGGAAAGCACCGGAGAGTTGGAACCAGAGACCTGCTGGCTACAATAGAGGAAACCTGAGAGAACAGGAAGGAGAAAGTGAGACATTGTCACATAGACAGCAAATACTGTTCCACTCCTGCCCAGTAACCTAGTAATATGAGCAACGGCCCAAACCCATCATATCAATGCAATGACTAAATAGCGGCATCACATGAGATATGAGCTCACAGAAATAAAAGACTGGCCAGCTTAAAAAGGACTCCGCTGTCTAACAAAGTGTTTGTGGGAGAAGCCAAAGACAGAGACTATTGTGCTCTGAATACTTTACTCCAACGGGCATTATGAAGCACTCATCAATCTTTGCTTTGGGGGTTCACAGTCTAAAATCTTTGATACAAAATGTGAATTATGGCCCCAATAACTATACATGGCATACATTTATTATGCTTCCATTGTTTTCCAGAGATGAAGAATTAGATGTATTTTTGATCCAAGGCCCCCAAATGGAGCACCAGTGATCTTGTGTGCTCCAGTAACCATTTATGCTCCAGTGATCCTTTATTCTTCAGTAACGGGTTGTGCTTTAGTGATCCTTTTTGCCCCAGTAACACTGTGCTCCAGTGAATCTTTTTCTGCTCTAGTAATCCTTTATGCTCCAAAAACCCATTGTGCCCTAA
>NC_092862.1:128604193-128615130 GCF_032062135.1 Pyxicephalus adspersus | reverse complement strand
TGAATCTTTCAGCTCCAGTAACTCCATACTCTCATGACCCAGTGTGCTTCAATGATCCAGTTATCCTTTGTGCTTTAGAGACCCATTCTACTATAGTGACTGTCTGTACTTTACTGACTGTTTATGTTAGAGTAACATTTGTACATCAGTGATTTTTTGTGCTTCAGTAAATCTGTTTTTTAGTGACCCGGTGTGCTCCAAAGACACTGCACTATGGTGACCGTTTATCCTCCAGTTACCCTGTGCTCAACTGACCCTGCTCAAGTGACTTTTGGACACCAGTGACGTTTCATGCTCCGGTGCCTGTGCTGCATGACTTTTGCACACTAGTGACCCCCTATGCTCCAGTACCTCCCGACCCAGTGATCCCATACCTCAATAAGCCTTAGCGCCCATTGACCTATGTGCTTGAATGACATTGTGCTCCAATTACTCCATACAGTAAAATTAGAAAATGTGCCACAGTTTGGTTGTGAATATACTGTATTTTTTGCCCTATAAGACGCACTTTTTCTTCCCCAAAACTGGGGGGGAAAAGTTCGTGCGTCCTATACGACAAATGTGTTATAAAATAATTAAAATAAGATACTCACCCGATACCCGATCCTGAGTGTGTCTCTTCTCCTCGCTGGCTGCATGCAGCGTGTGTCTCCTCTCCTCTCTGGCAGCGCGTGTCTTCTCCTGGCTGCAGTGAAAGAAGCCGGCACAGCGCCCCCTGCTGTTCCCTGTCCTAACTGCCGTACAGTGGAAAAAAAGCACAGAGTGATCAGAAGGGGAATTTGAATGACACAGAGTGATCAGAAGGGGAATTTGAATGACACAGAGTGATCAGAAAGGGAATTTGAAACGCACAGAGTGATCAGAAAGGGAATTTGAATGGCACATGAGTGATCAGAAGGGGAATACCGGTATGAATGGCACATGAGTGATCAGAAGGGGAATAATCTTTCAGAATCTTTTTTTTCTAGATTTTCCTCCTTTAAAATTGGATGCGTCGTATATTCCGGAGCGTCTTATACGGCGAAAAATATGGTAAATGTCTTATTATCACTCATTGCTAGTCCGTAGGCCTTTTCAGCATCACTTTCAGCTGTCACTTAGAACAAATGATATGGTTATGGATGATATCTTATCAATTGCAATAAGCATAGCAATGAAATACAACTGTACTGTGTCATATTGCTGGTATGACGTCACCTTTTATCAAAAATGCCACTTCAAATTCCACCTGTATAAAACTTTTATGGCAATGTAAGTGCACACTGCTATTTTGGAGTTTAGAGTGTATTCTGTTTTGTGAATCCACAGATGACTGTATACTAATTCATTGGACACTGCTGCCGATAGTCCAAACAATACGCGGACAATTTGCCATTCCTTTGATTTGTATTTGTTTCGTCAAATTATTCTGTGTGAAATATCTGAGCATCACCTGAGATAACAGGATTGCTGAGAATAGCTCAGAATAGAAAAGTTGCACACCTCATGTTACACCCCGATCACATGAATCATTCCGAATTTCAAGAATGATCACTTAAAATTGCACTGCGGTCAGGTCACTGAGCGATAGCTTTGCATTTTATTCTGCAGTATAAACATAAACCGAAGAATATTAGTAACTGTAGTTACAAAATATTTTTTGACGTATATAACTACAAGATGATATAAGAAAGAATCAGTTTTATCGAACTATAAAACAGTTTGGGGTCTCATTCCATTTAAGTCTGGCGGATCTCTTCCATGAAGCTGTTCAGAGGGCAGCATGCAGTCCAGAGGACACCAGACAAATGTCTTTTTTCACTTATTTGGAAACTGGAGACTTGAGAGGTCGATAAGATAAGTAAATTATTTGGACGGCCTTGTACTTGTAAAAACTGAAGTTAGATTCTGGATGTCAGTGTAGCCCTCTAGGTCAGTGCCTTTTACACAGTGTTTGTGCAGGCAAAGATAAGACAGTGAGGCCTCTCTGTGCCTTGAGGGAGGGGGGTGTAGAAGATTAGCTAGAATAAACCCTAAATTAAAAAGTATAAAAGAACAAACTAAAGAATACATTTTCTTGGAAATTATTATGTTTTCTCTTCGATTTAAAGTATATTTAAAGCCTTCAGCTTTCGTTTAATTTACATGGATTGAGTAAAGGGTAAAACTTTTCTCAAGTTTTTTGTGCTCCATCAAACAGATTTCACTTCTTTTCCTGTAGACATATCTAGAATTTAGAGGAAATTCCTGCTAGATTAAGGAAATGTGCTCCTAGATCATTGTTATTTCTATTTAACTCTAATTACTGAATTTGTCCTTTTTTTTAAATTTTCATGGCAGTGGTCACCAGCAGAGGTGTAGCTAGGAATCGCTGGGCCTCATAGCAAAATACTGGATGCCCCAACTCAGGGGTCCCCAATGTGTCTCCGGTACACATCCCAGGTTTAGGGCAGTGGACCGGTTGTGTCCCTGGACTCAGACCTGTGATGGGAGAGTGGGGGGTTCTGAAATAATGACGTCACTACGGGAGAAGTTTCTTCTCCTTTGAGTGACACACGGCTCCCCGCGCATGGGCAGTCGGAAATCCGTGCATTTAGTTGTCCAAAAGATTGGGGACCCCTGCCCTAACTAACCCCCTATAATAGTGTCTCCATTGCAGTACTTCTTCATATAGTGGTGCATTATATTGTCTCACTCTAGTTCTCTCCATATTAGTGCACCTCCTTATGGTGTTTCATCCTATAGTAACCTCTATTATAGTGGACCCCGTATAATGGTCGCCATTATTATTATTAGTGCTTTACCCTATAGTTCCCTAAAATTTAGTAGATCTCCTTATTGTTCCCCTCATTGTTCCCCTTAGTTCCCCTGAAGAACTGTCACTGAAACTGGAGTCACATTAGGAGGACCCAGAATATAGCAGGCTACGATGCCAAACAGGGGAGGTAAATATAATACCTTGATGCTTCAAACTCTGCAGGGATAGGAAATTATTATTATACAGTATTTATATAGCGCCAAAATATTACACAGCTCTATACAAAGTCCATAGTCATATCAATAGCTGTCCCACAAAGAAGCTCACAATCTAATGTCCCTACCTTAGTCATATGTCATTATCACATGTCATTATCAAGGACAATTAACCTAATTGCATGTTTTTGGAATGTGGGAGGAAACTCACACAAACATGGGCAGAACTTGCAAACTCCATAGTGCCCTGGCCGAGATTTGAACCTGAGAGCTAGCACTGCAAAGACCAAAGTGCTAACCACTGAGCCACCATGCTGCCCCCATCCCCATTCATCTGCCCCCAGGCTCCGCCAAATCCATGATGGTGACCCTTATGCCACTTGCTTACCAAAACAAGCAGAGAGAATAAGAAAGGGACACAAAGGGATAAAAAAAAGACGGCATGGGTTCTGAACCCTTCACCACTTTAGAACTTTTTTAATTGCATGGTGTAACTAAAGCTATACCAAGTTTGTATTGCTGGCCAGTTTCACCCTCACTTTTTGTCTCAATTTAAAAAATTCAAAAATTTGAAGACCATGTGAACAGAAATTATCCAAAATCCCACCCAAGTCCGAGTGGATCTGATCAGACCATTTTCTCCCCATTGTTGCCAATGGGAAATAAGCGTGGAGGCTCCATGTCTCTAGAAGAGTGATAGTCTGTGAGTTTACACTTACCCATTTTATGTAATTGGTATACACTTCCATACTGTTTCATTGCTTCTAGGCCAATAAATCGCCATAAAAGAAAAATAATGTTTTTATATCCATGAGATTCTCCCAGCAAGGGGCTGGTAAGATGCATTCACAAAACAAGTGAAGACATTGTCCCTGGTAATTGGCCTTTGTAATGCAAATAGCTGCAAACAATGGCTGTGTGCTGCCACCTAACCATGGCTCCAGTTCAGCACAGCTCATTCATCCTGCACACAGCTTTGGCTGGCTGTGACACCTGCAGACATGCAAATATAGACAAGCAAGCTTTTTATTCTAGCCACAGACACTGCTGGAGATAGGACAGGGGGGGGGCAGGATGAGACCACCAGACAAATGTTCTTTTGGGGTATTTTCACACCTGTCTGTTCACTCAATGCAGTCATTATAAGACATGAAATTGTATTTTAGCTAACTAATGGGTTGGTGCATAACTTTGTTCTGCAGCTTGGCACGCTCACAACATTCAAATGCACAAGGATAGATATGTCATTGCTTTTGTGCATTTTTTCATATCTGCATCATGGTGGATCCCTATATTAAATATTTTTAATAATCAAAAAAGTTGAAATTAAAGTGATGATAAACTGATGAAGCCACTTAAGTGTCTTAAAACAAAAAAATTCTTGTCCTGGAGTGACAACACTCACTGTACTGTATCTAATGAGGAGCAGAGTTGTCACCCTATTACAGGAATTGTATTAGGACTTCCTATAAACGCTGAGACCCCGGCATCCTGTATGGTACATGGGTATTTCCTGCCCATCCAGTGGCAGAATGTAGCAATGGGGCAGACTGAGCACAAAATTGGCAGCAGATCTGCTTGCGTGTACTACGCCTAATAATTATTGGGGGGGGTGGGCATAGATAAAAAAACTTAGAAAACCCATCGCAATCGCTTATTTTTTTCCACCAAGATTTCCGGCACCCATGGCGTCTGTCTGCATTGCTCTCCTGATCCTGTCACCTCTGTGTAATGAGATAAACCTACAAGGACAACAAAGCTGTTGTGAAATTTCTGCCTGTGCAAGCAAGAGTTACCCTGTTCCAAATAAATCAAATAAATGTTGATTTTGTGACCGCATACATATGTGACCACATACATGGGCTGCAGGGAGATCTTGGAGAGTCCAAGGTTCATGCGATGTAAAAATAGCATTACTTGTAGAGGGGGGGGGGTCATTGCATTATAAGGGACTGCCCATGATCCCTATTGAATGATGTCTGCACCTCCAATTGTAGGGAACCATGGAAGAGCACACTAGCTCCCAGCAATGATAGAGTTTAACCAATTTTGGATTAGGATTACAACCCCTTTCAGGTTTTGACAGGCAACTCTCCAATCTGAAACCTAATTATTACAGTGAAGGGATGATTGATCCTCTGCACCCCTAGCATTTTATTGCTGTCCAAGTCAGGAAATGAGCACAGAAATCTTATTTACAGAGCCACGGCTAGAACCCTGTCAAGGGATCCACTCCTTCCGCACAAGATATACACTTTTTGGGCCCGTTTACACTTGCACATCCTGTATGGAATTCTCTGCAATGTACGCATTTTTGTGTGCTGGATTCACATCTGTGCGGTGCAACACTGTACACATTACCATGCGGTTCCACACCATAATGCAAGTGACACATGATGCTCCATCATTGCCACCAACTCTTCTGGGACTACCATCTTCAACCATTGGACAGCCATTGATGATGCAACTTACACGATATCCCTTGACATCTGGGTCAATTATGGCAACAGAGTTGGGCTCTACACTGCATGGTACATACACTGTGCAGTATAGGAAAAACATATAGCCACCAGGGGCTCAGGAAAAGTTTGCATGTGTCTTCTGCCAAATAAAAAAATAACTCTACCTTCTGGTAATTTTTGGGGTTTATTTCTTCTTTAAGGTAACCCAGGCTTTGGTATAGGCTGTCTATGTACCTGAAAAAAAACATCTTATGCACTAGTATGACAATGCAACATTCCAATATCTGCATGTATATCTACTGTATATGCAATGGGTGACATTTATTATTATTATTTATTTTAATAATATTACTAATAATAATAAACAGGATTTATATAGTGCCAACAAATTAGGCATTGCTGTACATTACATTTAGGCTGGTTCATGCCTGTGTGTTGGATAATAAAGCGAATTACTGGAACACATAACAACTGGATTTACATAACTTGCATTATGATGCCATTTAGTTAGCAAGCCCTCATGTTCACATACTGTATATCCGGGGTGACCAAAAGGTGGATCGGGATCTACCGGTAAGTAGATCACAGAGCCCTGCCTTTCAAAATAAACTCTACCGTGCACATTAGTTATTATTTCCAAGTTTTTACTGTTGGTGGATCATTTTGACTTGGTCATTTTAAAAGTAGCTTGCAAGCCAAAAAAATGTGGGCACCCCTGCTGTATATAGTAGATGCACCACAACACAGCCAAAATGCGCTGCTTCCATTTACTGCACCTCCAGGCACGAAAACCCTCACATTACACGATGCTTAACCCTGACACTTTTTAGTCAACTGTCCCTTTAAATGCATTCAATTCAGTTTGTGCAAATATTGAAATGAATCTTTTATCATTTTCTGGTTCAATAAACCATTACTGGAGAAGATACACTGCAATGGGAGAATCTGGGTGAACCAGCAAACCTTTCCTAAAATCATTTGCTATTATTTGGCAAATGTTTTTAATCCTGGACCAGATTTGCTGGATCACCCAGGTTTCCCCATGATAATCTATCTTTTCTAAATTCTAATAATTCAGAATCATTGTGTCCAGCAGTAGTGTATCTTATCATTCACCTTCCTCTCCCTGCACTTAGCTCCTTGTTGAACAAGTTTTCTGACACATTCCATAGCTCATTCTTTCAGGTGGCTTATTTACAGCAACCCTTTCCTGTCTCCATGTAAATGACAAGATATGGTGGCACATCAATGTCACACACACAGGTGACAACAGACTAGCCCTGCAGAGGAGAGGGACACTGCTCACTTATTGTGGTGCCTTCCCTCAGTCTGGGACAGTAAATTGTTGTTTTTGCTTGTTTTGTCATCACCATTAACCCTTTCAGTTTGCTAAAAAGTTGCACAAGGGGTCTGCACACCCCCACCCCTTACACTTTTCCTTTGATGCTTGCAGACAGCTCCCTAGCAGAGAATTAACATATCAGCAGAGAGATCACACTGGCTCTGATATTGATCAGCCTGTGCTGTGTGTTTGCCTGCTATTGTTGGGGGATAATTGAGTGTCAGTCTCTGTCTGTGTCGCCTCACTGGCGCCATGTAGTTTTTGGTTTGCTAATTTTACTAACCGTCTGCCTAGTCCTGCCCTATCCAGTCCAGCTACATGCATCCACCTGATCAGCAGACTGCGCCACTGCCACTGGCAGCGCTACTACTGGGACTAATCGCCCTCTGCAGCTGCTGCTCATTTCTTTATCATAGCTGTTAACCCTCTGTGCACCAATGAATAACTTTTAAACATTGCAACTGTGATATAAAAATATAATAAAGTGCTCTTTAGGTAGATCATGTCTATAGCAATTGCTAGGCACAAGTGGCTTTTTATTTGTTTTCTGCCTTTTTAGGATAAATGTTTAATTTATAGTTTTAAAACTATTATCTATAATGTTTTAAGTGTACAGCTTGCAACTAATCATATAGGTGAACACATAAATATATACACACATATAATCATATATACACATATACACTTCACTGATCCTGTAGAGCTGCTGCACTTGTTTTAACCCAATATATATATATATATATTCAGGGTTAAAATATATGTGATATATATAAATCACATATATATATATATATATATAATTAATTATATTTATGTATAAATGTATTTATGTATTATTTAATCTAAAAAATCTTATCATTTACTGTCCACCTACTTTTGATTCACCCTATATATATATATATATATATATACACACACATACACACACATATATATATATATATATATATATATATATATTTATATATATATGTATTTACAGGGTGAATCAGAAGTAGGTGGACAGTAAATGATAAGATTTATTTTGAGATTACATATACAATTATATTGACTAATACAACTACATTTTGATAAACAATTGTTAGATTTACAATTACATTTTATTGTAAACAATATTACAATACAAAAGCACTGAAAATGTTATCAACGCAGGTGCTCAAACTGCAGTCCACCTACTTTTGGTTCATATATATATATATATATATATATATATATATATGTGTGTGAAATAACAATGCATAAATTTAAGTATAGCACACTATTTCCCAGGGTGGTGTCTTGCACAGTAGTAGGAGATGCTAGCAGACAGTATAATACTCCTCTAAGCTTTTAAATGCTGATGAACTTAATGAAGAGGCATTAAAGTCTCCCTAGTCCATGTAGCCATTATGGCATTGTATTTCCAAGAGCTAATTCCAACATACACAGTGAATTTGATCTGCATGTTACTTAATGTGCATCCCATAAACCATGGCATTCCATTTCTGCTGGTAATGCATCTGATAGAGTTTAATTGGACTGCTCCATGCTGTATGGGCTGTGCTGAGCGGAGCCAGGCTGGAACACAGGATGTCTCTGCCATTGGGGTCTTATTGCAAGGGATTGACATTAGCAGGTTGTATGGGCATCATTTACTAAACTAGTGTCCAGTCTGCTGCTACAATGATGTGTCTATATGTAACCTGGCTGCAATTCTGGAAGACACAGTCAATGGCATTCACTTGTGGGCACAACAGTGAAAGTCTTGTATGGGGTGTTGTATGGTAAAGAGCTCAGCTGGGAGCTTGCTTATTGACCAAGCTGTAAATAAATACTGTGTTTATTTATCTTTGGTGGTCTGCATATGAATCACATGCATGCAGTTTGCTTAGTTTGTATGCAGACCACCCTACTACTGATAATGCAAGTCTGTATGGATCAAGAAATACATGGAGTAATTATTAATGGTGAATAGAATGTAATATTGAAGCATTTATAATAGGTGTAATGTAACCACTTGCTATGAATCTGACATTCACTAAAACATTCCCTAGTGGAGAATCAATTACTGCCACTGAAACACATGGACCTGGAAGATACTCCATTGAGTGAATGGCAGATTCATTGCTTTAGGCTTTAGGTTTTTTTGACTCACCTATATTTAAGTAAAAATAGATCTAGGCAATATGAGACTGTCATTGAGATCCATTCAAACATATTGGATTCAACTTTTTTTATTTTTTTCTCCTTCCTGTGGATCAGCTTCAGATTTTGTTTTTAAGGAAGCATTGTGTATTTTGTATACATTTGTATCTTTTGGCTAAACATGACTGTACATTAGATTGTTAGCCCCTTTCAGGTACAGCTAGTGACATGACTATGGATTTTGTACAGTGCTGCTTAATATGTCGGCGCTATATAAATACTGGATAATAATAATATAAATATGTATAATGAGTTTTAAACATTGCAACAATGTATCGAAATATATCAAAACTATATATTATTATAACACAATATGAATAGAACAATCATAGCCCAGTTACAAAGTATTTATATAGTGCTGACATATTATGCAGCTCTGTACAAAGTACATGTGTATATAATCCATCCAAATGACAAAAATGTAAAATCCTGAGAACTGAGAACCCTCAGATCCTTATAAAACATGACCTAAAAAATATTGGTCCTGATCGCCTATGGACAACTCTCCAAATGCGTTGGGGAGTTTGCTGCATTGGCGTGCGTTGGAAAATGCATTGTAACTAGCAGCAGTGTATATAACTCCTTTAATAACCTCCTAGATTGTAAGCTCTTGGGGCAGGGTCCTCACCTCCTGTGTCACTGTCTGTATCTGTCTGTCATTTACAACCCTTATTTAATGTACAGCGCTGTCTAATATGTCGGTGCTATATAAATCTTGTCTAATAATAATGTGCATGGGTTTAATAGCATGTGTTCACAGCGCGCTGGCGCATGTGCGTTATTCTCACCTATTAGTGCATTGTGCATGGGCCCCAAAGCAATCAGATATTCCCTGAATTTAACAATCTGCGGTGTAATAATTCTTAAAAGATTTTTTTCTACTGGCTGCATTTTTTTTAGTTTTTTATAGTAAAATTGTATTGTATTATAATGCAGAACTCCATAGATGATGAACAGGTTTATGTAAGGAAATATGAAATTGTTGTGGCTGGGCAGCCAAGCCTAGCAGATGAATATGATGAGTGCAGGACACAGTTTTTCCTAATGTCACCACAGCAGGTTAGAAAACATGAAATTTAGGAAGACAGCCATCAGCCCATCCAACTCAACCCAGCCCTCAACTCCCCTGGCCTGGAGGTGGAAATTGTATGATTGACAGGTCGCTAGGCCAGCCACGCAGTGTGCTCAGCGCGCTTGGGCGTGTGAAAACTACTCAGAGACCAATGGGCGGAGGGAGTGGGCGTGCCAATGCGCCTTTTGCTCCCGGGGCAGCGTTCTTATGCTCAGTGCTTGCCGTGGCAGAGTCAGTGTGTTGCATGGCTCGCTCGGCACTTGGATTGTATCGCTGGGATTATCGCTCTTTACGGTGATCGGTAGCGGTGGAGGAGCTGCCTGTGGTCTGTGTACCGGACACGCTTGCTTGTGCTATCTGGATCTGCATATCCTTTGGCATGGATGGTGATATTTTCCCCGTACAGCCCGAAGAGACGTTCATCGGAGCCGGGGAGAGCAGGGCTTGTCAATGGATCGGCTAATCTCCATCTGGCTACAACTAGAGCTTTGTGCTATGGCCATTCTCCTTACTAAAGGTGAGTCACAGCTTTACCTGCAGCACTACAAGTACCAGCATGTCTTCTGTGCCCTGTAGGCATTTCCAGGGAATCGTACTGTTTTCTGTATTATAGATACAATTGTAACATGGATACACTCTATGTCTTTCATTGATCACTATATTATTGGTACATTGGCTGATTTATTAAAGCAAGACTGCAGAGGATACACTTTCATCAGTATTTTGCTATTTGTTAGCAAATGTTTTTAATCCTGAATCAGATACATTCCAGGTTTGCTGGATCACCCAGCTTCAATGATGAAAGTGAATCCTCTCCAGCCTTGCTTTATTAGACCAGGCCCATTGTATATCATTCATCTGCCTTGTGATTAAAATGCAATAAATCACATATATTTTACAAATTACAGCTGGATCTATAAGTGGC
>NC_092862.1:128483819-128602971 GCF_032062135.1 Pyxicephalus adspersus | reverse complement strand
TTTTTTTTTTTTTTTAAATATATTTATTAGTTTTTTGAGGGGAAATACATTATGTAAAACAACAAATAAGTAAAATTGGCACAGCACTTGCCTAACCTTTTAGTCCAGGTGTGATGGTAACTGCTGGAGTCCCCAGTTGTCCCTGTGGATTTTGCCAGACTACCAGTCCCAGCATGAGGCTAGCTAATGATGTTATTTCTGGTGATAACAAAACTTGGGAGATTTACAAAAGGCTAAAGTGCAGCTTTTTTTGTATCTCCCCTAGGTAATGGGGGAGGTGTGATGGGCCCATATCTAGGGTCTATCCTTCTGGCTCCATCCAAGGGGAAGCAGACCAGGCAGTGACTAGGACTGATGTGAGGTCTGAGATACTGAAACTATGCGCCTGATAATGATATAATTAGAGGCTCACATAACTTCTGGCTGCTGTTGACTTCAAAAGCTTTTGAACAGTGAGAGGGGGAAAGAAAAAGCTCAGTGTCTCCTGTAGCCATCTTTGACTAGAACCAGGCATTTTTGGTTAATAGCTACATAACATTATAAAAGGGAGATGGAGGGGGGGAAGCAGGAGAACAGAAACTGCATTGTTATATGTTTTCAGACTTCCAGCGCCCTTTTAAGCCTTTTGCAAAACTTTATATGTAAACAGAAAACATATACATTTTTGAAGGTACAGGAGTCCTGCAGAAACTCACCAGCAGCTCCCTTCATCAATCAAACTGTCACAAGCAGCAGATAATCTGTTTTATGTCAAGTTATGTTTATAAATTGCAATTGTATTATTTGAAATATTTTTGTTTTTTTTTCTTTTATGTTCACCAAAATCAAACCTGATAATCTTTGAAATGTAGCATTCTTGCGATATGGAAGCTATGTTAATTAAAGCCTTTATGCCTTCCAACATGAATTTGTGTTCACATCAGATTTCAGGGGCCCGCTGAGGGGAGAGTTTTATGAAGGGAACCTTTTATCGTTTCCTTTTAGCATTTTTTTTTCCCCTCCATGAGGTTTCCTGATTTTTAAGTTGTTAAGTTGCAGTATTGAATTTTCAGTGTTACTTTTTTTTTTTTTTTTGTCCTCTCTTTTATATCCACAGCACTGATCGCGTGCAAATCAGGGGCAGAGAGACCAGTGTTGTAGTTTTGACCAACTTTTATGGCTTTCCATTTCAGCTGAAAGGAATTGACTTTGGCAAACACATCAGGAATTGTGAAGCACACGATTCCTGTTTAACTGTGCCTTTTTTATTTTCTGACAACTTGGCAATTGCAGCGCCATGACTGATGGCCTTTGTACATGTGACACAATATTTTTGTGAAATCTGCAATCAATTTTCATTAAAGCTTTTTATTTTTGGCTAGTGTCCTAAAAAATCTGGGTCAGTTTACAGGTATTTGAATCCAAGTAGCAAGCCATCCCTTCTATGTAGAAAACATAACTTGTGGCATAAGCTTTGTGATTGCTTTGCGATTTTCCTGACTTTAGGTGAACTAGGATTAATACATAATAATGCCTCCAGGGTCTGATACTTTATGTGACTTGACACTCACAAGCTTGCATACTCTTAATACTTGGTTAACTTTTTTCTTTTACTATCTTATTAGGAAGATGATTGCATCTGTAAAATGCTGGCAACATATTAGTGTGCATTTTTTTGTTTCCGTCACTTGGGACGAATTATTCAAAATAAGAGATGACCATTGTGTCACCATTAGGTTGACAAGCATTGGGTACACAGATGGCATTAAAACTTATTATAACTCTTGAATTCTGTATCCAAAACTAAATTTGGTTATAAATATTTACCAATGTTTTTATTTTCCCTGTTGATCTATGTGTAGGTTGTATTATAATAACATGTAAGACACAACTGAATTAACTTCATTTTGTTTTTCTTTCTCTTCCAGGTGAAATTAGATGCTACTGTGACGCCCCGCACTGTGTTGCAACAGGATACATGTGCAAGTCAGAATTAAATGCCTGCTTTACCAGGTTGCTTAACCCTGAGAACATCAATTCCCCATTAACACATGGCTGCTTGGACTCTATTGCAAACACAGCAGATGTGTGCAAGGCTAAAGGTTCTGAGATTCAGAACGGAGCATCTATTCCCAAATTGGAGTGCTGTCATGAAGATATGTGCAATTACAGAGGCCTGCATGATGTACTTTCTCATCCCAAGAGTGAAACATCAGGTACGGCAAGCAATTCTTAAACTCTTCATTTTTTTATTTTTTTTACCCTCTTCCTTGATGTATAGGCCAATAGCTGCCAAGACCCTGTGTGTCTGGTATTGATTTTGTTGTTAATGTAATTAGAGATACCATTGGGAAAAGAATGGTTAGAGTTAAAGATGTATTTCTGTTAGGTAGCTTTGATGTCTGTCTGAGCCTTTGGCTCCTGTCTGGCTTTTAGTGCCCGTTCGCAGGCATTTCTTCCCAGCCTTGCAAAGAATGTTCCATTATTTGTGTGGACGCTGCACTTCTCGGGGTTTTATCTTTTGCTTCTTGCAAACAAAAGCCCCTCTGCAAAAGCACAGAGCACACAGATGTACAAGCATCTGAAAAAAAAACACGGTGCAAGACATAAATTAACATTTTCAACCTTTTAAATTCTAGAGGAAATTGATTTTATTTCCCTTTGGTGCCATTTAATATTTCAAGGCTGGATTGAGTTTATGTATGTGGCTATATGCTAGTCTTTGATTGCCCATTAAAGTCACTCGGATGTGAGATGCCCTTGCTGGTCTTTCTGAAAATGCTATATGAAAACTGTTCCGGTGTTGTTGGCAATGAAATCAAGTTTTCCTAAATGTTTTATTGGTTTACCTAGCTCTCTTGCAATTTCTTTGGGTTTTTAAAGTGAGTACAGCCTTTTTGGGGTATTTATTACCGTATAATGTAAACCTGTGCTTAGCCAATCCTGGGCAAAGCAAAAGGATCACCCATTTGTATTCTGTTACATCTGGGCGTTGGGATCATAGACTCCTGATATGATGATGGTGATATTGGGGTAATGAAAGTTAGTATCCCAAAGTAACATTTGCATGGCTTCTTTTTTCCATCCCTAATGGTTGGGTAGAGAAAGGAAGGTAAACATGTCCAGCTAGATGCTGATTGAGCCCTTCTGCGTTGCCCAGCATGGAAAGCCACCACAGATTTGATATTATTAACTGCAGCAATAGTTGGGTAATTCACGGCTCACTACCAACTCCTGTAGATATTAGTAGGTGATGAGCCTCGGATAGTATGTTGTTGCGCTTAAACGTCCTGGCCAAAAGATAGAGGGGCATGGCAGGCAACTTGGGGTATGATAAAATGTAAAGCCTTCTCAGGATCCCAGGGATCTCCAATATAGCCACTTCATTTCCTTCTCCAAATGTAAGCTTTTACTGCAGCTGATCAGAGTTCGGTAATAAGGTCCAATATTAACTATTTGTATATTATTGTCAATTTTCTATCTTATATGCTAATGGTTATTCCTTCTCTTGCAGGTTCTGGTAGCCGGTACCAACATGAAAGCACAAGAAATCTCATCACAAAGGTCCAGGAGCTCAATTCCTCCAAGGAACTGTGGTTCAGAGCAGCTGTCATTGCTGTGCCTATAGCCGGTGGACTGATATTGGTGCTTCTTATAATGCTTGCACTGCGTATGCTCCGCAGCGAGAACAAGAGACTACAAGATCAGAGGCAGCAAATGCTGTCCAGACTACACTACAGTTTCCACGGGCACCACTCAAAGAAAGGACAAGTAGCCAAATTAGACTTGGAGTGTATGGTGCCAGTGACTGGACATGAAAACTGTTGCTTGACCTGTGATAAAATGAGGCATACAGACATTGGGAACGACAAAATAATCTCACTGGTTCATTGGGGAATGTACAGTGGACATGGAAAACTGGAATTTGTATGACCATGTTGGGACATCTTGGTCCGGTAGAGTCTCTGCTGGGTGGAAGCACTTTATCTTTGAACACTAACTTATCCTAAGAGGAGGAAGTTGGAATCTTCTGCACAGTGGGCTGTTTCGTGGAAGATTCCAAAAGATGTCTTATTTGCACAGATCGAACAGAGTTTTAAAGGGGGAGGGGGGGACTCTTTTGTACTATGTGGGTTCATCGTTGAAAGACGCCAGATGTAGAAAAGTTGTACACACTGTCACCAAGGTTTTCTGAATTTTGGAGAGCCATTATTGGTCATGAAAGAAACTGTACACATTGTACACATTTCTATATATATGTTTAATGTAAAGAATTTTTAAATATATATATTTTGACTTGAACAGTTTGGTTTCATTTTATTTTGGTGGTGGGGGGGTGGGGGCTAAACTTGTGCCAGTTGCTGATTTGGAGAACCCTGCGTTCATTAGGGGTTTATATACCATCTGCGGATTTATCTTGTGCTTGATAATTTTAGATAAAGGTTTGCAAGCAACCACAAACTGAACATGACCCTCTTTCCAATATTTACACTCGTTTCCTGTTTTGCATTTCAAGCAGCGTTGTGTGGGTTCTCCAGTATACAACTTTATTTCTATTTCATTATGTTTATTGAAACCTGCATTTTATTTTTGACATGCCTTTGTGCACATTGAATTTATCCTTTAGACCTTCCACTGATCTAATGTCATTCTCCCTTCTACACAAATGCAAACTTGTCTCAATCCTAAAGTTCTGCAGTTAGCTTATATTCAGCATCAAGTGTTCATTGTCTTAGCTGTACCCACGTACCACAACCCTATTAGACTATGGGACTTCCTCCAGTCTAGAAACATGGCCCCAAGGAAATCTTTGGGGCAATAATGTGCAGCCAGGATGGTGAGGACTTTGGGCTGCTTTTTGGAACTAGATATGTATGCATCTGTGATATATAGAGTATCCAAAATCTAGCTTTCATTAAAAATTATCTACAGATTAGGTAGAAAGTGGATATTACTAACTGAGAGGCAGCAATACAAACATAAAGGTTCTACCCTCTATCCAAAATGAACTTTGTTGATGGATGCAGTAAAAGCTCTTTAGCCCCCTCCTAAAAGGGGTTTGCAAGTGCTTCCTGCAAACTTTAGTATAGATCCTCCTTTTTATGTCTTGTTTTTGTTTTTTTTATAAGGGATGTGCCTTGTTAAAATGAGGGGGGATCTGCCTACTCCTAAATCCCCAGGTGGGGGAGGTTTGCCTTGTCCCTAAATACTTAATCAAAGGTGTAACCTTGGACACATGAAGTTTATTTCTTGCTCTAAAAAAAAGCAGCAAGACCATTATAGCAGAGCTTGCACTAAGGAATACATATTGGCTCCCAACAACTGAAAGCATGTTCTTTGGGTTACCTGTACCTTGGTGTCCTCATTATGAACCGACATGGGAGCTGAATATTTAAATTTGGTGGCTGGAGGCAAGTAATTAAAGGTGGCCACAATTGGTTTGATAAAGGAATAGACCCTGCATGTGAATGAGCTCCATTTGCACAGACCTGTTCATTCACACATGCTAATGTGCATTGTCTTGCATTTGGGCAGTGTTAAGGCTAGGTACACACGTGCAATGGTTCTCGTCCGATATCTGTTCAGGGCTGATAAGGGAAGAGAATCTTGCGTGTGTACAGTGCTCGTCATTCATCTGAACTGTCCTAGCGGATCTATGGCAACAAACAATCGTAATGGGAGAGAACGCAGCGGGGTGCCGCTCTGTCGTTCTCCCCCTCCCCTCTCCATAGAGCAGAGCTATGCTGTATATACAGAACTCTTTCGTGCATTGTGCAGTCGTTTGTTGTTGGAAAGGATTGTGAAAGATCCTTTCCAATGACAATTAGTGCACATGTGTACATTTTGCTATTTTTGGCAATGCACAAGAACCAACCAAAAGAATGAAGGCGGTGTACCACAATTCACAACTGCATTGCAGAACCAACTTGGGTTTTTTTGGGGACCCCTGTTGACTGAGGAGGCTTCAGGGTCCTTGTGTAGTGGCGAACACTTTGCACCTTCCTATGTCAACCCAGACTTTGTAACGCATGTGCATTGGAACTGCGGTGGCTTAGCTTATAGTTCTAGGCACCACTTAGAAGTTGTGTGTTATCTCTCCAATCACCTTGCACCTTGTTGCACCCACTTTTTGTAAACTCCTAGCAACCCTGTCCTCCCCTCTGGTACTTTTTCTAGGTGTATATGCACCAATTACCCTTTGTACTCCTGCTTTGATACAGCAGACTTGTATTGTATGTAATATTTATTTTTCCCTAAAGCTGCACAATAACCAGTTCTTACTGCACAGATTTCTATCATATTTTTTCCCAGCAGTATATCTGGAAATCACACTATCACTGTATTTTGCATAAAGTTCTGCAGAGCTCCAGATACAAAAGTAATCTTTCGCTGTAATTATTTGTGTAATTGAGACCCCCTCCCCAAATCAGCTTATCGTCCTGTTGTCCAAACACGCCTGCTATTGTCATGCTACTGTTTCTCTTTTTTGCTGACCGCACCCTCAGTCTTGTTTAAATCTGCGACTTTTAAATTTTGGTGCACTTTCATCGACACCTCCTACGTCCGGACTAGTTATTTAAGGCTTTCTAATGTCTCACTGAACATGTATGTCATAACCTAAGATCTGACATTCATGTCTAATTGCCTAGAATGTGTTTTTTTGCCCCCAGATTATAGGATGACTGTTTATCCTGTCAGGATAAAGGTCTAAAAGTTGCCTGGTCTTGAATCTGAAGCTTTCTCTGCTGTCAGGAGGTTTGTATGGGAATCTAGTGTATACGTCTGTACTAGTTTTATATACGGCAAGTATTTGTCTTGGTAATTGTATCTCAGTAAACCATTATTTTGGCTTAAGAGTTCTCCTACTACTAATGTTTTATAATTTAGTTTTTTTATAGTGCCAGCATTATGCAGCCATAGTCATGTCATGAGCTGTCCCTCAGAAGCTTACAATCTAATGTCCATATCCTAGTCAAAAGTCCTTACAATTGTCTGGGACAACTTTGGGTTTTTTGGTATGTGGGAGAAAACGCACTCAAATTTTGCAACCATATACGGAAACCATGGAAAAGTTCCCTGGCTGAGGACCCAGTTTTGCTAACCACTGAGCCACCAAGATTGTTAACCACTGAGCCACCAAGTTCACATGACTATCTCTAAGCCACTGTGCCACCCGCGTGGCGATTCCACAGATCCACCACCCGCACATGCTTTGTTCAAAGCTTTTAACCAGTATCTGCTGTTTGGTTGCATTTGGTTTTTACTTCTAGCCAAGGTTCTGTTTTGCCAGATTAAAAATAAGAGTAACTTTTCGATATTCGAAAGGGATGGCTGGAACCTCTGAGATTTTGGTAACCATGTATCAGTGCACTGAAATAAATTTTCTAGTTTTGCCTACTTTAGGATAAGGTTAGAACAATGTTGTGGCACCATTTAGGGTGGCTTCCTATAGGGCCACTGGGACAAAATCCCCAAAAATGAGACCCTGAGCAATATGAACCTCTGCAGAATTTCTAACTCTACCCCCAACCTATAAAAGCTCCACATTTTGCCTGGGTTTTCATTTCTTGCCCAAGTTAAACATTATTGCCGATGCGTTGCTTAACTTTTTATATTGTTCCTGCAATTTTTATCACTTTCCTGAGTTTAATCATCGGTTTGGTAGTGTTTATCATTCACAGGTTGTTTCAACCAAAGAGAATTGCTGCACAGTAGACTGCATGAGTCACGGCCTCCTCTTGTCAGGTTTTCTGGGGATAGAGGAAGGGCCTCATGTTAGTTGACACACATCAAAAGCTCACAAGAAGATCGAGTAAATTATTCAGACCTGCAGAGAAAGCAAACCGTGGCGGTGAATAGTACATGTACAGTATATGACTTGTCTACCTAGGATCAAATGATAAAACTATTTTGTGCATAGCATGTGAGTTTATTTCATCAGCAGTACAAAGTTCAACAACCTATAGCATCCAATATTCCATTAAACTGGAGTCAGATAAGCAAACTACAATGACCAATAGAAAACAATGCAATTTCCCATTACTATAATCCGATAGATACACAAAGTGCAGAAAACATAGAAACTAGATTTCTGGTTTAGATGACAATAATGAAGACAAAGGGTTACTGAATATTGTACAATGCAGTTTGTCATACTGTGTAAACCCACTCCATTTTTATTTGTCCTAAAGTCCCCAAAGACATCTGTGACAGGTGAAATGAATACCTTGTTGCAATGGCACCTGTCAAGCAATGTGAATGTTAGGCAGCAAATAAAGGGCCAGAGGTGGTGTTAGAAGCAGAAGTGGAAGGACAAATTGTGATAGATGACTGTGTTAGTCCCTCCAAAACAGCAAGTCTTGTGGGGTATTCCTGGCAAGCTATAGGTAGTACCTACCAAGAGTACTCCAAGGAAAGGCAAATGGTGAATGGTGACGGTGAGTCATTGGTGCCCAAGGCTCTACATTAGGTGTATGTGGGGAATGAAGGCTAACTTATCATATTTTGATCCCACAGGATAAGTATTGTAGCAGAAACTGCAAAAAGAATCTAATGCTGGTCTTGGGAAAAAGTGCATTGCAGTTTCGTGCATAGCCGGACACCAAGCAGAGTGCCCATGCTAATCTCTGTGTACTGCAATGTACCTACAATGAACACATGAACATCAGAATTAGACTACGGAGCAACAGGAGAAGGGTAGCATGATCTTGCAAATCATGTTCTCCTATATATGATGTGAATAGTCCTATGCATGTCCTTCTCTGACTTAAGGCAAAGATGGCAGCAGGGCGCACAGAAGTCCTAATGGATTTGCTGCTGGTCTCGATGTAAGATATCACAAGAACTTTCAAAGGTATGGAGCCCACGTCAAGCAGCCCAAACTGATGGGCCACGGCCAAACCTACACAATAATAAATGGTGGTATTTTTGACCAGTGTACATTTTCAAAGGTAAGCTTTACTAGAAGTGACTTATGCCCTAGTTGCATGTAAGGTTTATTTGTGTATACACTCTTGTGTACGTAGCTTGTCCAGTTCATTCTAAGGGACTATCTATATAAGTGAAATGGTGAGTTAGATGTAAAAAACATGGATTGGATGCTATTACGTTTGAAGCGGCGACAATGTTTTACCATAAAATGTTATACAACGTCATTTTATTTTATTGTGGCGCCAGGCACTAAACCTGTATTGGTGGACAATAACTGGGACTTCTCTTACAGCTGAAGTTTAGGCAGATAGAAAACATTTTGTATATAAGAAACCATGTTTTTAAAGCTTACATTTACATGTCTTCAAAGCTATTCCTTCTACTGCAGAACTAAGAGAGAAGGGAAGAAGCAGGGGCAGCAGAATTGGCCAAATCGGCTCCATTGCACATTCTAGTTCTAGGAAGCCATGGCGGACCCAGGAAGAAATTTTCTTGCTCTATCCAAAACCCCAAAAACTTGGCTAGAGTTGGACTTTAACTGAACATCCTGACTGTGTTCCCAACAAAGTTAACTGCCACCAGGATCTACCAGCAAATGTAGGCTCTTAGGATACATACACATGTGCAATGTTTCTCGCTAATCGGCTCAGGGCTGAAAAGGGTTGAGAATCTTGCGTGTGTGCAGTATTCATCATCCAAATGACCATCCTGGCAGATCCATGGATGGCAAACGATCGTATTGAAAGTAAAGGGGAGAGAACCCAGCGGGTGCCACTCTGTCGTTTTCCCACTCCTCTTCCTATAGAGCAGAACAGTGCTGTTTGTACAGCGCTCGTTCATGCATTGTTGCAGTGATTTGTCGTTGGAAAGGATCATGAAAGATCTTTTCCAATGACAATTATTGCACGAATGTACATAGCCTTAGACCCAATCATATGTCTGTGCTGCAGATAAAAAAAAGCAGTCTGCATTCCTTTGTCTAATTTTACAATTAAGCATTACTAGTACACATGTAGTCAATATTACTGTATTTCATTCCATACACTGGGCTGATGAGATTGGAACAGTTGTGTTCAATTTGGACCAGCAGTTCTGGATGCACTGTTGGCTGATGTCTGGAAAGAACAATTTGCAAGGCTCCAGCCATTATGCTAATATGTTGAATAATCTCCTTATTTGTTATAATTTGTGATAGACGTGTTAAACCCTTTAGCCAACGAATTGAGAAAATTCTGTTTCTTTTGAAGTTGCAATCTGCAGTTCCAATAAAATGTTATACAATGTTATATTGCTTTATTGTATGCCTCAGAACATTTGCCAGTTATCTCCTAATTTTGGTAGACAAAGACTCCTGCTTGTCTTATGGCCTGGTGACACAAACTTTAGTTGTCTCTCCTTTCCTATCCCATTTCATGGTAATTTTCAGTGTCTCATGGTCTAATTACTACAAAAGAATACACAGGAGTCTGCTTACAACATCTATTTGTAGGTAAATGAGGTCGGTGGAGAGAAGAACAGCCTGCTGGCTCCTGGGCTTATCTTTTCCGAACTAACCCCCTTCCTGATTAATACTGACATTCTAAGTACATGGGGGAGGATCTTTCATTGTTGGCCTCAGCAGACACCATTTGTTACTTGTACAATTAGGCTGAATTGCTGCCATTAATACTGGACACATATGTGATATTAGGGTTTAAGGCTATTTAACGGTAATTTGTCCACCCACTAGGCTGACATCTCTCCATATTGTCTGCAGAATTGTTCTCCTTTTATGTAGTTTGTGCCATTTTTACTGTCTGCGGCACTTCTGATGCTAATTGGAACCACCAGGTATGGGACCATAGGGTCCAATAGGCTGAAACCTCACTGTCCATGGTAGAACAACTTACTGATCCATGTAAAACTGAAATTGGTGTTGTTTAGGCTTAGTGTATGTGGCTTATGAAAAGTTGCATTTCTTAAGGTTGCTGTACACATGTCCACCATCAATCATAAAAATATCAAATGTACAACCACACACTACAATGGCCAGTTCCTTGGTATTAGTATAGAAATATAGTATTAAAATTTAGTATAGAAACACAAACCAATTGCTATATTTTCCCTTAATCTAAGATTGCAAGTTCTTCTGGGCAGGGTCCTCCTCCTGTGTCACTGTCTGTATCTGTCTGTCATTTGCAACCCCAATTTAATGTACAGCCCTACGTAATATGTTAGCACTATATATATATATATATATATATATATATATATATATATACTGTTTAATATTATTAATAATAATAATAATAATAATAATGACCTTATGTGCTTATAACTAAATACAAGTCTATTGGGAAAAAAAACATCAGATATTTGTATGATTAATTAAAATTTTCCAACCTGACCAATCAATTTTTTTCTGTTGCTCAATATCATCACTTTTGGTTGATCAACTTAAAAATTAAAGATTCATTTTGTAGTTCATTTGATAAAAAGATTTAATTGGCTGCTTAATTCAGCAGAAAATCAACCAATGCATGGCCAGAATTATGGGTAAACCATTGTCACTTAATCATAAGCATTATAAATTAGATCTGATTTTCAGCAACAGTATGACATATAAAGCTGAGTACACACTGCCAATTTTTGTCGTTGGAAACGATCTTTCACGATCCTTTCCAACGACAAGGGAGTGCACGATGCATGAACGGTGCTGTACATACAGCACCGTTCTGCTCTATGGAGAGGGGAGGGGGAGAGCGACGGAGCGGCACCCTGCTGCGCGCTCTCCCCTTCACTTTTATTACGATCGGCTGTCGTCCATCGTCCGTGGATCCGGCAGGTCGGTCGTCCGGACAGATTTTCGGCAGATTTTCGCCCGATAATTGGCCGATGCCGATTATCGGGCGATAAAAATCTGACGTGTGTACGTAGCTTTACATATTTGACTTGATTTATGAAAGCTCTTCAAAACCAGAGAAGATAGACTATCGTGGGAGAACTTGTGTGATCCAGCAAACCTGGAATGGATCTGGTCCAAGATGGAGAACATTTAGCAACTAACTTTTTTATGAAATCTATTTCAAGGTTTGCTGGATCACCCAGGTTCTCCAATGATAGACTATTTTCTCTAGTCTTGGAGAGCTTTCATAAATAAGGCCTATTATCTTCCTTCTATGAAGTGACAGCATAATCACTTTTACCTTTGCCTAATGTTCCAGTTTAAAGAGTTGCTTCAAGCTGCTTTAGGTTGCTTTTGTATTTAGGCGATAAGAACTAACAACACGGGACTGTACTGTGATGAAGGTCCATGATGACGTTGCTGTTTAGGCCAGGAAAGGGGACAATTTCTAGCTCCAGGGTCTAGGAAATTATAATTATTCTGGTGACTTTTATGTTTTAAACATTTTTGAAGAAAATGTTACTGTGGTGGAATTGAGGCTTCCTCCTTTTTCATCTAGCACCCATGTTTATCTAACCCTGACCCTACATATAATTAACGTCAGACATTTAGAAATGTAGGACCCCGGGCCAGTAAACCATAAATTACAACTCGGCTTCTATGAAAAAGCAGTACCTAAGATATCATATTTATATATATATATATATATATATATATATATTAATATTTATATAAATATATATATGGACTTGGATATATTTTAATTTTGTATTATTTTACAAATATGTGACTTTCTTTCTAATGTTAATCAAATGCTAAGACTCATTGATGCATTACAATGTTAAGAGAAATGTATCATGGCTCTGCACATTACCCAATACAATAGATTTTCCCACGTCTATGTATTTACTCTGCAAAAATTCATGGCTACACATCCAGTGAGAACAAACCTGGAATGCTTCTGGTTTTTATGAAGTTTACAATTTATTTTTTTTTCAAAACGTCCTGGGAAAAGTGTATCGTGCTTCCCCTTGTTACAAGATGGCTTTTTTTCCTTTGTAAATACGAAAATGATTGTGCACCAATGGCCAACAAGGTTTATTTGAAATCTGAACACGGAAACTAAACATCTTGCATAGTAGAAGTTTTCAGCAAGGGTCCTGGAAGCCATCTAAACTTCTTCTATTTACAACTGGAGACCACAGGGGTTCTGACCTTGACTTAAAATACCAAATGTCTGCTTTTGAAATGGCTAAATTCTGCCATGAAAAGGCCGTAAATATGGTTTCAATAGATGGTGATTAGGGACTGATCCCAGAGGTTTAGAATAAGTTCTAGACTTGGCAATCACAGTAAGAGAGGCCTGTAAGAAAAGACTCAACAAGAGCTTGGTGGTGGTGCTTTAGTAAGAAGTAAATTCTATTTTTATTAAAAATTGGAGAAAACTAAAAAGTTTCATGCTTAAGTTGGGACTTAACAATCAGACGTTTTTTGTTATTCCAGATAGAAAGGATATGTATGCAGAAGTCTTTAAAAATATCAAAGAATATCTAAAGCCAAAACTTTTTTTTAGTTAGGAATGTAATTGGTTAAAGCTTTTTTTTTCTACTTGTGACTCACTGGACATATTTACCTATATTTCATGCCTCATAGATGCACACAGGAAGTGAATTTTTTCTTTCTCTATGTTTTGCTAACAACTCAAAATGTTAGAATACATTGATAATGGTCAAAGTAACAAAAAAACAAAAAAAAAAACAGACAGGTTCTAACCCTGCCTTGCTTGATCTAAAACTAGAATAAGAGTTTTGTTATATGTGATCACAATGCATATGCTTATGGCCCAATGCTTTTAATGTTTTATTGTATATCAGCATGCATGCTAACCAGCAAGGAAGGATTTCTTTGTGTACATTGTCTTTTAGATGACATTCTTTCATGTGATAAAGATCTGTCAGATAACATTCAGTCTTTAAAGGTAAGCAAATATTGGTTTAGAATAGGAGTGGTGACGTTGACATTGACAACCAATCACTACTAAACCCATAGCTCTAGGGCTAGCTCTTATTGTTAGGCTTATGGTTCTGGAAAGGCCCAGTGTTGGACTTTTGGCTCTGGGGGAATCCATTGTTAGGCTTATGGTCCTGGCAATGCTCGGTGCTGGGCTTTTGGCCTTCGGGAAGCCCATTGATAGTCTTATGGTTCTGAAAAGGCTTGGTGCTGGGTCCCTGGATCTAGGGAAGCTAATTATTAAGCGTTTGGTTCTGGAAAGTCTCAGTGTTGAGATCCTGGTTATGGGGAAACCGTTTGCTATTTGTATAGTTCTGGAAAGGCTCAGTGCTTGCTCTGGGGAAGCTAATTGCTTGGCGTTTGGTTCTGGAAAATCTCAGTGCTGGGCTTCTGGCTCTGGGGAAGCCCATTGCTAGGCCTACAATTCTAGAAAGGCCCAGTGCTGGACTTTTGGCTCTGGGGAAGCCCATTACTAGGTTTATGGTTCTGAAAAGGCACAGTGGTGAGCTTCTGGCTCAGGGGAAGCCAATTACTATGTTAATGGTTTTGGAAAGGTCCAGTGCTGGGCTCCTTGCTCAACCCAGAACTGTCCCCATGGGTATGGCAAGGCTCAGTGTGGGTTACATGGCTCTGGTGATGCCTAGTGCTATTTCCATGGGAAGTCCAGGACTGGGTTCATTGGCTCTGATGAAGCTTAGCACTGTCCTTGGGGCTCTAGGGAGGCTCACTATTGGTCAAATGGCTCTGGACTGGCCTACTTCTGCTCACCCAACAATTTCTGCTTTTTTTATCCTGGGACAAAGATGGTTGCATGATGATCTTGGCACACTCAGACAACAATGCAAAGTTTTCATTCATTGTTGTCAACAGGTTACTGATTCGTAGAATAGGACTCTGCTTGCAGGGAACAATGAAACAGCATGCTGTATAATATCGTCAGATGACAACAGCAAGATAGCTGCTCAGTCTGATCTCTGCATCTCCTGGATCCTCTGTGATTTTTCTATTTGACTTGAAATGCTCAGTATTGATAAAAATCAATAAATACAAGATACAATTATCAGTACTGGACACTATGTTGGGTATAAAAGGCTTGTAATATGCAGAGTTTTAAAAAGGATAAGAAGAATAATTAGGATAACTTCTCTATTGACAGAAGAACAATGCAGACAAAGGTGAGAACCAGACTGAAGCTGACTCCCTGGGTGGAGTCTGATGGCTCCTGCAGATTTGTATTTTGGCTCTCAAAAATAAACAAACCTTGTAGTTTCTCTTTGTTAACTCCGCAGCCATTGTTTGCTGATGCTACAATCACTGGGTGAATCTGAAAACAAGATGGAATATATGAAAGGGAAATACATGGCACCCAACCACAGGGATGCCAGGATTCTCCAGCAATAACTGAGCAAACAGAAAGACAGCAAACATTGCTCCAGGCTCACCTAACATGAAAGAAACAAAATACAACATCAAAGATTATTTTAATTAAATTACAGGCTCTTGTACAACATCATCTGTATGTATGTAAAGAACAGAATGGTATCATAAAAGAGTTAGAAATGTATCCTCATAATTTTAGAGAAAAGAAAGAGGTTTGAGGCTTGAGGTTCAATACAAAACAGTAATTATGTATTTGTGCAATGTTGATCCATACATAAATATATAGATACAAAAATGTATTATATCCCATGAGGAAGCCATCTTCTGGCGAAACGCGTCGGGACATATATGACCAAAATAGGACCTTTATTATGTACTTTCCCTTTACTGTATGGTATTAGGAAATCCAATGTCTAGCATGAGCATCTCAACCTTGTGACTATATAACAAGAGATGGGATAAAATGATATAATTTTTGGGAAATAATGGGATATGATATTTTTTGTATCTATATAGTTATATATGGATCAAAATTGCACAAATACATATTTACCATTTTGTATTGGACCTCAAGCCTCTTTCTTTTCTCTACGCACCAATTTTAAAAATACTACGAATCAATAGAGGTGGGTGAACTTGTATGCCAAGGTAAAGAACCAACCCACACTACTCAATTTCTCAAAATTTTAGAATTTTTGCAACTTTCTTTAAAATGTCTTTGTTTTATTAGCATCCCCAACGTTTACAATATATGTACAGACGTATGTAATGTCCATAAGCACCTCATAGATGGCACTGGTCAAAGGTTAAATGGGGTATATATTCTTATCACTAATGGAAGTGCCAAGGTGGCATTGTATCTTCTTTATGGAGGAGCTGCCTGGCAAAGGTCGCAGAATGTCAATGAATCATTCCCTCATCTAAAAAAGCCTCCAACATGATGATGCAAAGGTAGCTGCTCCACTCTGCATAAGCCTTGCTGTTGGGTTGGATACAGGCACATGATTTGTGGGTGTTGTTGCCATTATATTCCAAATAGACTGACTCAGAGAGCAGGAAGCACTGATGCTAGGCATAGTTACAGAGGAGAGGGAAGGGGGGAGGATGAGCGATCAGCACCCTGCTGTGCTCTTCTCAATAGGAATGCCTAGCAGTCCTTTCCAGATTCATCAATCTGCCATAGAGGATTGATGAATGACATTGGGGGACCGCCGGTCAGATTTTCATCTAAGCCTTGCATGACCATTTGTCCTGGGCAACAATCATCTGATGTGTGTATGTAGCTTTTACTGTTGCAAAATTACCTCTGAACTCTTGTTGTGCTTCATTTTTATCTGCTTTTTTTTAGTTTTCTAGATAATTATAAATGCCTGTCAATGTAAATATTTTTGCCAGTTCCTGTTATAAAACCCCTATTTACCATGAATTAAACATAAACATAAAGTAAGTGTGGGCATTTTGAAGAGTTAACAATAAAAGGAATGCAGATGTGATATGAATGAATAATTATATATTTTTCTTTATGTTTTTTATTTTACATTTTTTTTACATAATTGTTGATAATTCCAAAGTCCTTCTGAGGAAGCCGCATGACGAAACGCGTGAAAGACAGGTTACATTGAATTTTCATAAAAATTTCAACAATAAAAAAAAATTATTGTAGTTAATCCAGTGCATCGTTGATTATGTCTATCAATTGTGAAAGTGATGTTTTTAATATTCACACGAATGTTTATATTAATAATATATTATAATTATTATTAATAATATATTATAATTTTTAATTGGTAGATTGAAGAATATTAATTTTAGGTACCAAAAAAGTCCCCAAAGAGGATTTATATTGTACAAATTTGACAAATGTGGGACGTGGTACCATAATCATATCCCCCATTCTATTAATTATTACATTTACCATGAATTAAGCCGATGCCACTTGAGATGGGTCAGCGGTGGTAGGAAGTAAGAAGCAATTACAGAATAAAATCATTGGAAGAGCTTTGCAATAAATAATAGCCGTTCAGGCAGTAATAGCCCCAGAGGTGTTTGGAATGAGCCTCTCTGGATATATTTATGAGCCACTGTGGAGCTGAATGGGAAGTCTCAGATCTGCTGCGCGAGGTCATTAACTGGCCTGCAGTATCAGAAGATCATCATTAGCACGGGGTGCAGCGCCTGAGTTTGGACAACTAATGCGTTCAGTATGTTTGCTAGTTTATTTAGTGAATGTTGGTTTTGGGGATTGTTTGCCCTCACATCCTATCCTGTCACTTAGCAAAGGAATCTTCCAGGCAGACCAGGCGGTGATACCAGCAGGGCGAAGCTTACTAAAACAGGAATAATAGACTGGAGTGCCTTGTTAAACTGCAGGGGGGCGAGGTGTTTGTATTTACATGTTAATGGAGCTGGGACAAGGACTTTGCTTGGCCAGGTGGGTTAGGTCTGCTCTGGCCTTTCATCATTAACTGAAAATGGAAAAGGCTGGGTTGTGCCATAGTGATGGGCCTCACCCGGATCTGGACAAGATAGGATAACCCATTGCGGCGGTTGGATGTGTATTGGCTTTGTGATATCTTCAGGCACTGGGATCAGGCGGCACACAAATGGGAACGCTCCGATTAGCCAGTTGGTCCTGTTTATGAAATTCAAAGTGGGAAAGAATGTGGCATTCATGGAGATCTGTGGGCACATCGCCTATCTTACTGGTAATCAATGAGGTCTAACCGAAAAATAAAGCAGAACAATGGGCACATTTAAAAAAAGCTTGATGCCAATGGATGTTAAAAGATTGACCCACATATTGACATCCAATGGACACAGATAATTGTTGGTGGAAACGATCTTTGTGATGAATGCACAAGTGCTGTACACACAATACCATTCTGTTCTATGAAGATTGGAGTGAGAAGACTAGCAAGTGGCTCCCTGCTGCAGTTCCAAATTGATTGTTTAACAAACAAGTCTTGTGTGTGGGTCCAGGCTAAAGACTCAATAAAAATTAAAACAATCCATCTCTGACTTCTCCAGCTTCTATTACACTAAAGCTATGTTCTCAAAGATTGCAACAAAAGCTCCAATTTCAGGCAGTTTCTAACAGCTTAGAAACACCTTCTGTTATAAGGGTTGAAAATGAATTGAATGCACAGCACATATAGAGCCACAGATAAATGATGGCTTGAAACTAAAGAGAAGTTTTGGCTTACATACAGTCATGTGAAAAAGTAACTACACAATGGAGATTGTTGAGTTTTTTTAGTGCCTTTGAACCATCAAACATGAGATTCCAAGAATACCAACAGATCATGGTGATGCACTTTTATGACACATTTTATTCACAAACAAAAATTAAGTTTCACCCAAATATGTTCAACCATACATTTATTTGGCAGCACTTCAAATCCATGAATTTACAGTTATGTGTTCCAGTTTAGGTGATCATGATTATAAGCTCTTTAGGATGTATGACAGTGGAACTTGACTTCTTTAAACCTCAGGTATGGAGGGTCTGGGGTTCTCTTTGCTATTGATGTGTGTGGTGTTATCAAGTTACGATCAAAAGAGCTCTTTAAGACCCTTAAAGAAAATCAATATGAGTCTGGCAAAGGGTTTAAAACAGATTGCCAAGGTATTTTAAACTAATTATTTCCCTGTAAAGAAAATCAATAATTGATGTAGATTCCCAGCGATGGCTAATTTGCCCTGGACTGGCCAGCCCTGAAAAATAAATAATACATAGGAAGTTTTCAAAAACCCCAACGTTTAATTGCATGATTTGCAGGTGACTCCCACAACTGTTGGTGTCAAAGTACATCAGAGATTGTGATAATTAAAACTAGGACGTGTGCCAGAAATATAGCCTTTGCTGCCAAAAAGTTAGCGCAAGGCTACAGTTAGCCATTGGACATAAAGACCAGGCTTCTAGAAGAAGGTGATGTAGATCAATGGATTTTAGATAGAATTGTTTGTAACTGCTGAGATGTTTGGTGGAAAAAGAAGACAGCTTTTTAGGAAAAGAACCTCGTACCCACTGTGGTGGATGTAATGGTTTAGGTCAGCTTTCATGGTCTTTGTAGCTTGCATTCATCCAGTCAACTATGCATTATTTTCAAGCACGGTGGGTAAAAATTTGGGACCTGTTCCACAATTGAAGCTGAACAAAAATCTTTTCAAGTTATGTTCCAAAGCACATTAGCAAAAGAAGAAATGGAGGTTTATGATCAAAGCCCTGATTTGATTCCCTATTGAAATGTAGTTTGGGATTTTAAACAAGTAGTGGAAGGAAACCCACCAACATCTTGCAAAACACAGAATTTGATATAGGGAAGGAAATAAAAATGTTGCCAAATTCATGTCAGAGACTGTTGGCCAAGTTTGCAAAATATCTACAAGAGGTAATTTCAGAAAAAATGCTTGGTGACCACAAAGGTAATTACTTTTTACACCGTACACAAGGGGTGCCCACACTTTTTTGGCTTGCGAGATACTTTTAAAATGACCAAGTCAAAACGATCTACCAACAATAAAAACTTGGACTTAATAACTCCCTGTTTTTTTTACCTATATCACCTTTATCCTAAATGAACATCTCATCTCTTGCTATTTAAATATATTGAAAAAGTCGACAATTTTGGGTGCACTTTTTTTACTGTACAGTTTACTTTAAAAGAGAGGGGAATTTGTTGGTAATCTTGTTTTGACAAAACTGTACATACAAAAATAATCATACATGATACTTGACTTTTTATTAGTGAAAAATGTTTTGCATTCTTGGCAATGTGGCCTCAGTTGTACTATATAGTAAGTTAATCAGTAATTTTGAGACTCAAACTTTAGATTAATTTTTATTATCCATGGATACGCTGTGCACAGTTCACACTCGGAAGTTTTCTTTATTATTTTCTTGATTTTGAAAGTAACTTCTATGCATAAGGTTTGTGATAATTACCAGAGGGATGTTATATAAGTGCAGCACCTTCAAACATCAATAAGAATACATGCATTTATCAATACCTGTAAATCTAATGATTCTGTGTGTAGGGACCTCAGGCATCCTTCCTTACCCCAATTGTGTATTGACGAGTTATGTGTTAGAGAGCCTATTTATTACCAGGTATTGTAAATCAATGCTAAAAAAAACATTTTATACCATTCAGAATGTTAGTTTTTCTTTTTGTTCTGCTTTCTATGTCTCATTAGACACTTTTTCACTGTAATATATACACACAATAATAATATATACCCACAAAATAAAAAAAGACTGACACGGGTGATCCTTGTTCTGTCCAAAATTAAAAGAAATCTTAATGATAAAATATAAAACGTTTCAGCAGAACGTTATTTTTTTAGGGTTCATTCACAATACCTGGTATAACGCAAACTGAAATATATATTAAATTTCAGATTTCATCAGTACGTTGTTGGTCAAAGCTGACCTTGATTCTATCTTCTAGAATTGCCTGTACAATATTTTGTCTAGTCAAGTTGTAAAATCTAAATATAAATGGAGGCAGCAGAATTTCAACGTTATGTATGTATGGTTTTCAACTGTGTCTAATTTCAGGATATTGTCCCTGTTCTGTATGGAACTAATCTCCTTATTTGGTATAGATGTGATGAACCTCTGAAAAAATATTTGATACAATTGTCTAATATATGATAACCTTCTTTCCATCCTATAAATCAGTGTTTCTCATCCAGGGTTCCTACAGAGCTAGGGGTTCCTTGAGAAATGAGCAATTTGGACCTCTCAGGTCAGTTTGTGACAAACTCCTAATATTGATAAATACTGTAAGTGGCACCAATGGTGTTTTGGTTATCTTTGACATTCTTCCCATTTGCTAGCAATGTAAGTGTCTATCTTAGGATACGTACACACGTCAGATGATTGGAGTTCGATAATAGCCTCAGGGCTGATATTGGATGAGAATCTGGCGTGTGTACAACACCCATCCCAGTTGATCCATGGACGCCAAATGAGGACCCATCATAATGAAAGTGAAGGGGAAAGAGCGCAGCGGGGTGCCGCTTCATGGTCCCCCCCCCTCCCGGTGCTGTATGTACAGCGCTTGTTCATGCATCGCGCAGTCTTTTGTCTTTGGAAAGGATCCTTTCCAATGACAATTATTGCACGCATGTATGCAGCCTTACTGTAAGAGTCAGTCATACTGTGAGCTGTGGATATAGTAATTATAGCAGGGGCTCCCCAAAGACCTGAAAATTATTTCAGGGGGTTCCTCAAGGTTAAAAATGTTAAGTGAAGCTGATCTAATTTAATACAAGAAACCTTTTAACCATTCAAGAGATTGCATTTGTTTAAAAACATAGGAAATGCAGTTAGGTGAAAAAAAAGTCCCTGTAGGTTTATTCAATAAAAAAATAATATAATAATAAAAATAGTATTATAATTCATAATAGTCTGTATAGTTATAGATGTGGCAAGGGTGTGTCTGTTATCTAAATACAGAAGGTAGGCCAGTATGAATGCCACTATATTGTTCAGTACGAATGAGCTTTCTATAGCAGCGGTCACCAACCTTTTGCACCTCACGGAACACTAAACTCATAATTTTAAATCCTGCGGAGCATTAATATGAATATAAAAAAAATATATAAATACATTTGTAAAATAATTATCCTCCTAATGGTGCCTGATGAGGACTGTGGAGGCTCTGATTCATTGATCAGTTCACGGTTAAGTAAAGTATTACTATTGTTACTATTATTATTAGTTGCATTATCTTTGGTATTACTAAAGAAATGCAAAATATTTGTTTGGTTTTTCTCGCTCATTATGGGTTTATTTCATTCCAATCTAAGACAAAACAAGAAATAATAGTTATGAAAGTCAAACTATTTGATGCCATTAAATAAAACAGTTTAAAAAATACACATTTAATGTCATACTTACCTAAAAGAGCATCTGAGAAATAAACAAATAAAATAAAACACTCGGATGAGAATCAGTATTCATGGAGTGGGGTGACTGTTGTAATGGTGGAAACAATACTGAAGTGTCTCCATTGTTTTTCCGTCTCTAGTACAGTTTGTAAATTTAGTGCAATAAAAAAGGGAAAATTGTCATTCAGAATTTATTAGAATAATAATTTTGTTTTATTAATAATAAAACATAAAAATTGCAACCCAAAATTTCCTCGCAAACAACCAGTGGTCTACAGAATACTTAATGGCGACCACTGGTCTATAGGACACACTAATGAACTAGATTAAGAAAATATTCTGTTCTTGTTACATAGAAAAATGAAGAAGTTAAGATCCACTGGAGACTCTGATTTTAATCAGGCACTTTCAAGAGAAGCTGCAATGTTGGATATCTTTGAAGGTGATAAGTAAAAGGAACATCAAAAGATATGAATGGAAAGCAAATGTGTTAGACTGATGATAGTAGATTGGAAAGGATGTAGGTGGTAGATGAATCTGACTGCTGTGTCTGGGGACCAGTATATGTATAGAAGTATTTAATCTATAACACTAAAGAATGTATGGCTTCTTATAGTGAATACAACATTTTGGATCCAATCCAACAGCGAAGCAAATATTTATATTGGATCACTAAAAATAATTTCCAGCATCTATAATTGCACATCTCTACATAGCTATAGAATAAAACACATGAATATTATATCAAAATGTAAGTTATTTTTTATTCATTTACAGTGGCTCTAAAACATTCAGGATACGGAATATGGATTCGCTTTCACATATGGTTAATTTCGGGGTACTCATAGGTAGGCAGATCAATGTTTTTTCTCTGTAGAAAATAAATCAGTTGTGCATACTGATGTCATTATTATTCCTTATTTAAAAGTTAGAAATATTTAGGTTTAGGTTTTTGCATTCTCCTGTACATTTCCTTTTAGTTCCCATCCTGTAGACACAGAGGAAGTAAACGTAAATCTCTCCAAAGTGTTTAAAATATTTTCTTAGCTGCCACCAATACAAGCGTCTTTTGGGAAGATTTTCCTTCTTTTGAGGTTCAGATACATTGTTTCCCAAGGATTATTAGAATTGTTTAGTTTTAGTGAACCAACTATATTGCACAAATGTGTATCATCATCCTCTTTTGTTAAGGAAGAAAGTGAGGTCTTGTTCTGTATAACAATTTTTACAACTCCTCCAGAAATCTGCTTGAATTAGTAATGAAACATTTTCAACTTTTTAGTCCAGTGGCATGTGAACTCCTATTATTGATAAATACTGTATGTAAACTTTTTATTACTTTATATATATATATATATATATATATATAGTACATACAGTAAAAATATTGGAAAGGTGACCAAAGAACTATTTAGCATATATTAAACCTGCACTTAAAAAAGAAGCCTACATTTTTTAAAATAATTTGATATATATTTAAACTTGCAGTGAAAGTATGAAAACCCATTTCATTCCTTCAATATAATTCTTCTGTTACTCTGCCTTATGTTATTAGGTCACGCTTAGCAAACTAATGCCATTCATATCAGCTTTATGACTTTATTATATTTGTAGTCAGTTTAGATAACATTCTCAGACTGAGGTCTGTCTTTCTCAATCCATGCCAATAAATAACTGAAAAATGATTTAAAGAAACAGTCACAGAAAAAAGAAATGACCTGGGGAAATGTTAACACAAGTGTTACAAATAGTCATGAAAGCTGTGCATTATATTATTAAAAATAAATGAAAGATCTGTCAGCTGCTGAAGCTATCCAGTAATCCACGTCTGCTTCTTGAATAGAAATCCCAACTCCAACTTTATCATTGAAAATGTTTTATATTTTTTTAGTCTTCCTGAAATAGGAAATGCAGCATTCTATACAAAACGTACCTTGTCCCTGGTGCTACTCACAGCCTGCCACTGCGTTGAATGATGCCCACTGTCACTCAACACTTCCTCTGGTGTCAAGCAATCTGTCTTCACTACTGTACTCCATGTATATGATGGTGTACTGGTCACTGCTGGATAGAAGACTAGGAAACCCATGGAGGCCATAAAAGCATCACTTTGAAATTTACAGGTAAAATGGGAGCATTTTACTCATTTTGTAGGAGCCCTGCAGAACAAGAACCTGTCACCACTGTATCTCCCAAAGCTGCTATCTTTGCCACCAACTTTTCCAGATCCAGGGCGATCCTGTGCAGACGAGCACTAATTATGTAACTAATTAGCCTGTACACATTGTTACATTGGGTCAGATTTATTAAAGCTCTCCAAGGCTGGAGAGGATAAACTTTCATCAGTGAAGCTGGGTGATCCATCAAACTTGAAATTAATCTGGTCCAGGATAGAAAACATTTGCTAACAAATAGCAAATGACTTTAAAAATCCGTTTCCAGGTTTGTTGGATCACCCAGTTTCATTTTTAAAAGTGTATCCTCTTCAACCTTGGAGAGCTTTAATAAATCAGGTGGATTGTTCCCAGTATCTGGCCCTATTCACTATTGTGCCATGAATAGAGCTGGGCTCTACACTCAAAGCATTACCATGTAGCATGTGCAAAAAAACATAATGCTACCAAAAACAGGGAAAGTTTGTTCGTTAAAAATGAATTCTACTAAAAACTCCTACCTCCAGATGACTTTTTTGTTTGTTCTGCTTTAAAAAGGTAAAAACATTTATTATGTTAATGAAAAATAAAATAAAATTGATCCAGAATTAATTTACTTTCCTTGTAAGGGGAATTAGGGAACAAACAATGCGAGTTCAGTGATAACAAATATATTATCCGCAGTCTCTAAAAATTCTTCTTTTTGCTTAGTAAAGGTATTTCAAATATATTGGAAATCAGTTTGAATGTTTTTTTAAAATAAAACTTACTGAACCCCCAAACCATTTCTTTTTGTCTTGGAATAATTACCACAGCACAAATATGTAGGCAAGTTCAGTGGGATGCAATAGAACGCCCTAGAATATTTTTCTTGTATGGTCTGATAGTCAGGAGGTGACTATAACTCTCTTCTATCACATATAAAATTTACAACATTTTAATTACTGTTTTTGGGTCACACGCACTATAAATATTTGCAGGACATTTACCGCAATCTTACAGTATTGGTTTGCTGTGAAATAATTTGTCATTCTAACAACAAGCAAAGAAGCAATTAATCTTTGTGCAGCATGAGTGATCTTCCCTAAGAGTGGAAAAACACAGATAGTTTTCACTGTATAAATGACCCTCTGTGAAGCAAAGTAATTATCTCAGTGTATACAATCAGTGTATCCAGACAGTCACAACCATAACATGATCTGGCAGATTTTAAATCTTCTCTCCAGTTTGAGGAGGACATGAATATTTCAGCAAGCAATGGGAACGGCAATTACAAAAGTCTATTTGTAGCTATAGTTCCATACTGTAGGCATGTATTGATTTCTTGTCTCATTTTAACCAATAAACCTAAAAGGAAAAAGAAAACTCATAAATCAAATTAGGGTACAAAGAGCAGGAAGGAGGCCTAAAATAATAAAGAATAATGGTTAAGAAAAAGTTGTAGGTTGGTAGTGTTACATTACTTCTACAGTTTAAAGTCCACTAAAAATTTGTATAACAGAAATTTGCACAAGGGGTTAGACTAAAGCAAAGCTTCTTTTTAAAAAAAAATAATATTAAAATGGTGGAAGCTTGCCAAGTGTTTGTAATATATACAGTTATGGCCATATATAATGGCACATTTGCATTCATGCCCGAAAATGCACCACTTCTCCCAGAAAATTGTTGCAATTACAAATGCTTTGGTTTTGTCATGTGTATTTCTTTTGCTGGCAAGGGAAGAACACAAAAAAGCAGACCAAAAAAATTCCACACAAAATGTGAAAAATGGCCTGGACAAAATTATTGTCACCCTCAACCTAATTCTTGGTAGGGCACCCTTCCGAAAAAATATGGGATGTTAATCACATTCTATAACAATCAATGAGTCTTTTACATCTCTCTATTGGAATTTAGGACCACTTCCTGACTGCCATTAGACCCAGGCCCCTGTGCAGTCCATTAATTCCTTCAATCTGCATTGTCACATCAAAACTTTTCCCTCCCACAAAACAAGTTCCCCCTACTTACCTCTACTGTATACCTATTGTAAGCATCGTGTTATACAACAATTACCAACCATGGTTTTAACCTCCCAAATTTAGGTCTCTACTTTCCCTGAGGAAGCCATAAGGTGAAACGCGCTGGGGTACAACCACTTCTAATTTCGTACCTTAAAAATGACACACTTACTGGTTGAGCCTAACTTTGTCTAGTGATTTTACTGCCCACAAAGTGACTATGTTTTCTGTTTTCCTGGTAAATTACTGTAGCAAAGAGAAATCGTGTCTTCTGTCCTAACAAACATGTCTATGCCGTGGGGGAGCTGTGTAAATCTCAGGACCAAATGGACAGAAATACAATTTCTTTGGCAGGCTTAGTGGCTACCTTATGTGTATTTAGCTGTTTGCCTTGAATTCAACTTTATTACATTGCCCTTGTTAATATATAAGCAGTCTAAGAATGTGTTTAGCCATTAATTCATATATCTAATATGCTTTGGAGTGAAGATATGGGAATCATTTTCTGACCATATGTTCTTTGACATTTTCTGGATATGAGTGGGAGTTACAGCATACAACACGTCCTTTACATTTTGCATACATACGGAAATGCGGAATATTAAATAAAATGACCCCTGAAAGCCAAGAATATTATCCTAGTGGGCCCTTAGCTCGTTCTCAGTCAAATGTGATTAAGTTATCGCGTTACTGTGTTATCGTCTTACATTCCACAAAAGAGAAATATTTATTTGTATGCTTTTAATCAATGGAGGCATGATTGATAAAACTAATTAAATCATGGAAACGGCTTTGCAGCAAATATAAACATGTGTTTTGTGTTACACATAAACTACTGTAGCCAAAACTCGAAAAAGTGTTGTGGAGTTTGAAGCTGAAGCAGATTCAATTCAATTAAAGGCATTAAAAGTGATGACAGCAGCTTTAGACTGCAGAAATGAATTGTTAGTTTATAAATCCATTTGTACTCCATGGATTCAGCTCTGTTTTATATTTAGACATACTAGGGTGTGAATTAAAACTCTGGCAGGACAAATAAAAGGATATGTTCTAGACTCCAACTACTATTTTGTTTAGAAAAAAATAAAATAATTCATTTTTTAACTTTTATTCATTACTAAATCTGCAATAATTTCTGCAGTGCTTTAGGCTGTGTACAAAAGCGGATGTAGTGCTATGGGACTCTTAGAAGTCTGGTTTGAACTACTCTGGCCTGAGTTTCAGGTCACCACTAAAGCTGCGTACACACTTGCAATTTTTGTCGTTGGAAAGGATCTTTCACGATCCTTTCCAACGACAAGGGACTGCACGATGCATGAACGGTGCTGTACATACAGCACCGTTCATGCTCTATGGAGAGGGGAGGGGAAGAGCGACGGAGCGGCACCGTGCTGCGCGCTCTCCCCCTTCCCTTTCATTAGGATCGGTCGTCGTCCATCGTCCGTGGATCCGGCAGGTCGGTCGTTCGGACGATGGACGACACCGACTGTACACACGGCAGATTTTCGCCCGATATTTGGCCGATGCCGATTATCGGGCGATAAAAATCTGCCGTGTGTGCGTAGCTTAAGAAAGCTGCGGAGCTTTAAGCTTACTCTATGGCATGAATTGTTATTGTTCAGAGATTTGCTCTGGAGCTAAGTTGCTGGTGCTGGAGTGAGGCTAAAACTTGCCCAAATTGGTGCTGTTTCATTCAAAGCTATTTCAATACCCCACTATATATTTAGGTCAAACTTTAGCCACAAATGTCTGAACAGCCAGGGTTTCTAAAGATGTGTAAAGGAGAATTTTAGGTGGAGATGGAACTGGAGGGTTCTGCAACTACCCATAAGAAAAATTAAAGGTTTTGGAGACAGTTACAGGATGAACTGAGGTGCCCTGGAGCTGCCTGGAGGTAGAGCCGAAGGGTTCAATGCTTCTTAGATGTGGAGCTGAGGGGTTCTGAAGTTGCCTAGAGGTGGAGTTAAAAGATTCTGGAGGTTCAAAGTGGTATAACTGAAGGGGTCCTGGAACTGTCTAGAGATGGAGCTGAGGGGTTCCGGTGCTGCCTTGTAGTGGAGATGAGGGGTCCTGCAATGTCTTAGAGGATAAGCTAGGGGTTTCTGGAGCTGCCTAGAGATTAAGGTGCTCTGGATTTTTCTAGAGGTAAAGCTAGATGCTCTCAAAGTTGGCCAGAGGTAGAATTGAAGGATTCTCGATCTTCCTAGAGGTGGACCCGAGGGTCTTACAACAGCCTAGAGTTGGAGCAGAGGGGTTTTAGAGTTGCCTAGATGTACAGTTTAAGGGCTGTTAAGCAGCCCAGAGCTGGAGCTCAAGGGTACTGGAGGTGGAGTGAAGGGATTATGACTTGAAGTGGTGCTGACACTTTTTGCTGTAGACCACTCTGGAGTTGGACTTTACTTCTCAGTTTGATGATATGTCATGTAAAACAACAATTCCCATAAACCATCCCTGTATAGCCATAATGGTGGTTGGCCCTTTGGAGGGTTAGGCTAGGTACACATGTGCAATGGTTTTTATCTGATAATCGTCTCAGGGGTGATATCTGGCTTGTCATCCATCGTCCGAGCGACCGTCCTGGTGGATCCATGGACGATGGACGATGAACAATCGTAAGGAAGTGAAGGGGGAGAGAGGGCAGCGGGGTGCCGCTTCATTGTTCTCCCCCTCTCCTCTCTACACAGCAGAACGGTACATGCATCATGGAGTTGTTAGCCAGTGAAAAGGATCATAAAAGATCCCTTGCAACGACAACTATTGCACGTGTGTACATAGCCCTATGGTAGAGATCTATTAATTGTTATTTGGGTTGATGATGAAATGATTTATGCCCCTTGACGTTTACCAGTCTCAGTCTCATACCTGTCTTGCTGCACTCAATGGCTATAGCAGGCAGTGCTGATGTCCTTGATATATCAGTGCTTTATGAGTCAGGCTATTCCTAACAATATGAATGTAATAGCCCACATAGTGCATAGTAGAGACTGGTCACCTGCTGAGTAATGAGTGGTCTCGTCAACTGGTAACTGGTCAGCAGCGGCTGTTCTGAAAACAGCAAACTTTTTAGCAGTGACACATTTTCTCTGATTTTCTATACAAGTATGCCTGTAGGTGACTTGTGCAAACCAACATTTATTTGTATGCTTTCACTGGCTTAAGTTTGGCTATAAAATCATTAAAATAATTAACGTTGACAGCTTGTCTGAAACAATATTGGTCATTTAAATAGGAAACAGCAGCAGTGCCCCAGTATAGGGAATGTCTCACCTTTGGCTAATGGAGGTGTATGTGTATGTGGAAATAGTCCTAAATAGAGGCTAAGATTACATAGAACACTCGCTGCATAATAGTAAATCAGCTTGATCAAGAATACCAAATATTCACATGCAGCATTCCTGATTTAACTCATTAAAATACATTTAAAAATGTAGTTTTTTTATGTCTTAACATAATAAATAGGGGAATATATATAAAGCTCCAGATTTATTTTAAAGGTAGAAGCATTTCAAGAAATTTTTGAAGTGTAATTCAACCAACCTAGTATGTTCTCTATAGTTATCTCTGGAATCATTTGCTAATTTCTTTTCCAGGTATAAATTAGCCTAACATCTCTCAATATAAGCAGAGTGGGATATCTTGGGATAAAGGCTTTATGTGGAGAAGTATATTCTCCCTAATCCTGATAATCCAGTGTCAGCAGGAGCCAAGGTTTCTGAAAAAAGTGAGCAGTGCAAGTTAAAAACATCTCAGTTTCAAATAGAAAAAAGCACATTAGTCATATGAGAGCTATCAACACACATTGGTCTACCTGAAAAGCAAAATACGATTTGACATTTTATCCATTAAAGGGCAGCTGTAACTTTATTACAGTACGAGTCAACCATAGGGATGAATGGGGTGGAGGCGTGCAGGGACATTAATGAAGTGGCCTGTTTTCTGGACCTACTGTAGAACACAATCAATGGTTAGCACTCTTACCTTTTCAGCGTTAGGGTTCCAGGTTCAAATCTCAACCAGGACACTATCTGCAAGGAGTTTATATGTTCTCCCCATGTTTCCTCTCACATCCCAAAAACATGTAGTTAGGTTAACTGACTACCCCTCTTATGACATGACATAACTATGGTAGGGACATTAGATTGTGAGCCCCTTTGAGGGACAGTTAGTGATATGACTATGGACTTTGTAAAGCACTGTGTAATATGTTGGCGATATATAAATACAAGCAAATAAAAATAGTACTGATGGTAGGTATTTTGCAGCTGCTTTTTTTTCTCAGGCCAACTTCATTGGTCGTTTCTTCGATGGCACTGTTCATCTGTTGGCGGTCACCACATTAGTAGAGGTGCAAGGAATCAATGGGCACATTTCTCATTCCTACACCCTGCCATCTTATAAAACCATTAGTGTAATTAAGTGATCAGAGATGCCTTTGATGATGCCAAACCCCCAGTTAGATACGTGTGTTGCTAGACAAGTAGAGGGTTCCTTAGCACAGCTACATGTGGGAGTTACAGTGCTCTGCTGCTTCTAGTAAGGAATTTTTATGTTGAAGGTATTTTTTTTACCTTACCAGCAAACTATGCTTTTGAATGCTATTTAGACACCAAAGTTTATATTTTACATAATAATCTAATTTCAGGCTATTGGTAAGATAAACATGCAATGCACACAGTTCATGCAAAAGAATGCAAAAGTTATTTCTGCAGAAATTTCTACGGCTAATACTCCCATGCCAAGAATAATGCCCATTTTTAGAATTTAAAAACAATTGTACCATACCCATATAATTAACATACCTGCAAGACAAAGTCCTGAACAGGTAGGCTATGTGTCCAGTTCAATGCTTTCTTTTTATCTTGGAGTACTACTTTAACTTTACTGAAAGCAAAAGGTGTTCATTTTTGGTGGAAGGACAGACGCGGATTTGGTAAGCTGAGCTGGCTCCTTTGCTTTAATTGGCATCGACACAAAGCCGTGATCACATTCGCATGAGCCATGGTGGTTGTTGCTGATTCTGAGCTCTACAGAGAAAAATAAACAGAAAAGATGCAGAAAGTAATATTTACAGTGGCCACGAACTAAAAGCCAGGTCTGCCTTTCTACAGGAAACGGTCCTGAGAACTTGAAGAACGGCATTATACTTCAAGGAAGTCGAAGTTCTTTTTGAACTTCTTAAATAAGTAGGGAAGTCTGGACCAACTGAAGTTAAGAGCCCCGGCATGGGTTTGAAAGAATATAAATGTGTCTAGTGATTGCTATCGTTCTTCCGGGCATTTTTTTTTTCCCATTACTCATCAATGGGTATCCTTTTTTTTCAACATTCAGACATTTTCTCCTTAAAGCTAACCACCATGTCAATTAAAGGAGCACAATGCAACTTTGTAACCATTGCTTTACAAATGAATGTCATTTTTAAAATACAAACAATATAAGCAGCTGAATTTGACTTGATATCAGCCTCTTGCAGTCCCTGAATGGTAGAGCTTTAATTAAAGAAGAAACAGCACAAGAAGCCAATTATATGTGCTACAATGCAAGAAATCTGACAATAGTTGGAGGGAGCAAATCAAAACAAAAATCTTTAATCACATGAAACAGTTCCCATATTTGTATTTCATCTGTGTATTTAGCTGATCGCCTGGAGCTGGGCTTTAATTGTCGTGTTTACCAGCTGATTCTGTTTATTGTATGTAGAAGCCATCCTTAAGCTACTTACACACTTCCAATTATTATCGTTGGAAAACGAACGACGAACGTTCATGCACGATATATACGAACGATCGTATAGCAACGATTCTGCACATAGAGGTAACGACACGATCGTTCGTAGATATTGTACACACAATAGATACGATCGTTTGAGCGATAGAGGAACTATGTGCACGACAGGAAAGTGAACGGACGTTCGTTCATCACGCATGCTCTGAACATGGACGATCAACGAACGACCGTACACACGAACGATGTTCAACGATCGTCGTCCAATCCGATCCGTCGGTCCGGTCGTTCGTTTCCAGCGACTTTCCTCGTTCGTCGGCGTCTTTGGTTACTTTTTTACAAACGATTTTTTGCCCAATCGATCGTTCGTCGTTCGATTGGAACGATAAAAATTGGAAGTGTGTACGCACCTTTACAGCTTCCTGTGTGAGATGTAGAGTTTACTCTTTGATAATACAGATAATGTTTTTGGTTACACAATCTAAAGTGCTTTTGGGCTCCATGTAAACTGGTTACTATTGCTCTTACTACTGATGAATTTACTCATTAAATCATATTGGCTTTAGGCTTACTTTTTTATTATGCTGTTTTTTTTTTATATACAATATATTAAATATCTTTATTTTACAGATAAACATTGAAAGGGGACTGTACTATTTGTAGGACTGGTAGATTCTTGCCAGAACCGGATCACCAAGTGGATCCTACATGGAAAATGGTGAACACAAAAATCTTTGTATAAGAAACTGTACCTACCTCCAACCAAAAAACCTCAATGCCAGCTACCAATGTCAGTTTGCTTCTCAAGACACTATAGGCATTTTCAGGTTTGTAGTCTAAAGCTGCATGGTTAGCCCCTCCAGGGCACATAGCAAACTGTACTGCAAGTCAAAGCATTTGCATGCATTACCCTTGCGTTTGTGGTGGTGGTTCTTCCTCCAAACAAGCAACCACAAAGCTAGAAGCACCATGTTGCATCCAGATACCAAGCTACATCCCCACTGTAACACAAATGAAAACAACATGCAAACACACACAAAATGGTTCCCAACTGCTCCTATTAGGTTGAATGTCAGTGTTTGGGAGTATGGTTGAGATTTACTACGGAGAAACCCTAAAGTAAGTATTAAATCTCAAGGAACCCCTGATCAATGCATTTTATCAAGCTTAGTGGGGAAACAAGCTCCTTACAATTCTTTTCAGAATGCTATATTTACAGACACCTAAGACATTGGTGTCATCACTGACTTTGACAAATGGTGTTGGACCAGGGACTATGCAGTGCTATCAAAAGAAACACCAATCTCATGAAACCCCTGGTAACCTCAGGAAAATCCCCAGGAATCCACAGAATCCTCGTTTAGAATGGCTGTTTTAGGAGGTGGAAAGGATGCAGCAGGAAAGTAGCCCCTGGACTTTGGGAGGCTGCCATGGCTCTGTCACTTCTACACGCTTTACCCTACGAAGTTCTTTTGCCCTATTGTTGCACCACTTATGAAATCTAAATTAGTGTGAATAGTATTGGCAAGTATTGCCATAGTCAAGTCTTAAAATGTTGCTGATTCTCACAAATAAGGGGTCATCAGGGGCAGAACCACTCATCACGTAATGATACATTGAAGTCAGTGTTTCTATAAGCTGGGGTTTTTAGGAGTAAAACCAATTCTGATGACCCCCTGCCATTTGGAACACAAACTTCAGCATATTTTAGCAATGGTCTTGCAAACCTTTATTCACATTACTACAATGGCTTGGAGCCTGTAATTAAAGTGGAAGTAAACTAAAAAAAAATCTCACCTTTACTTCCAGAGATCCTTTGATCCCTACGGAGGTATCCTGGATAAATGGGTTCCATGCTGTTCTGTTATCCGTCTTTGTCTCGATGCAGAGGAAGTGGCAGGTGCCGCCATTTACGTTCTTACTCTTAAGGCTTCCACCTACATCACCCAACCTTACACATACCAGGTGAAGATTGTGTATTGTAGCCTGCTGTAAATGGGGAAAAAAGAGTGCCAATCTCACTGCGCATGCGTGAGATCAGCATGTTCTGCGCATGTTCAATCTCAGGGAGCCAGGAGCTTCCTAGGATGCGTGATGTGGGTATCCCAGGAGTCTCTGCACTTCTATTCTGTCTTTATTGCCATGGCAAGACAAAAGCAAAGGGGCTTCACCCTATTTTTTTATCACCCCCTTTAAAAAAAGAAGATAATTATTACCTTGATGTTAGCTCTAATAATAGCTTTAAAAAAGCATTCTCTGCTGAGGGAAATATGTATGTATGTCTATTGCTACTTATCACTCCTTCTGAGCCAGGTGCCTTGCTGTCAAGATAATCCAATTACTTTGCTACCTGGGACCAGACCCGGACCCTCTTCAGTCCCTATAGGGCCCCAAGTCAGTTTTGTTGGAGGGGGCCCATGTCAGTTCTGCACAGTTGGCTACATCCACCATTGTTGCTACTCCACTGAGGTTCTGGCTGCTTTTCATAGGTCAGTGACACAAAATATTGAATCCAGAGGCAGCCAGGTAACTAGTATTTCAATGTTGTTCCATATCTCTTCATGGTCAAACAATATTCTTCCCTTTATTACACTGGATTAGTGTTTTAGGATAAAGCAGCCATACATAAACACACATAGACATGCACACAGACACACAAACTCACATTACATGGCTGGGTACGTTGTGCAGAATACTTATACTGTGACTTCACACATTAAACTTAATACAAATCCTGCCATCAGGCCGGTCAGGAGGGCTTTAAGAGAGAACTGAAAATGAAAATCTCACATACTTATATACTGATGGCAGCCTTCCTATTCATAATACAAATATTTTTCTATGGCTGTTGCAAGTTATACTTGTTTCATGGTATTTGATACCTGTTTTTCCTGCAATTATTGCTGCAGATTTTCACTTTCACAGTTTTGAGAAACAACCGTTTACATTTGTTATGTGAATACTGCGCTATATATTACAATGACCTGTGAATGAACTGGTAAAGGGAATTTAGCTTGTATGAAAAAAACAATAATATATATTCTCACTTCCATAAATCTGGGCACAGTTTAGCTAGAATACAGTAAAAGAGACTCTGTCACCATGACAATGCCCTGTGCATCCAGGTATGGGGATCATGTGACCTGCTCACCTGATACAGTGCTAGGTGTTAAAAGCTGTCACATGACCAAGGTAGTGGCATCACAATTGTTATGGTCACTGACACTGCTGTTTGCAAGTAGTGGCCAGAAAGTGTAAACAAAATGAGAATATGGGCCCTGTATCGTCTCCATGACAATTCGAGGACATATTAAATGGTTCCCCACCATGCATGGTGTTTCTTCCTGCAAGCCTTACCTAAATTACTACTATGAACTTTTGGAGGAACCACAGCATGCGGAACCACAGTGTGACCTAGTATGCAAAACACCTGGAAGGGTCAGATGCCAATGGCAGCCGGAGATTTGCTATACAGCAAAGTTTTATGACTTCTATTTCAGATTGAATTTCATTTATTGGGATGAGGCACAGAGTTAGGCTATGTCAGATGATTGTCGCCTAGGATGGATGGTTGTGGTTATCACCAATAAAAAAAATAGGATGTGTGCAGTGTTCCCCTGACATCATTCAATAATCAAAATTCTCAAAATTGAGAATGGGCCAATCAGGAACAACCAATGTGTACTTCTATGGAGGACAGCACAATAAGGTGCGGCTCGATTGTCCCCCCATCCCCATAGAACAGAATGGTGCGTACAGTGCTTATTCACTCATCTGTCACTGGAAATTATGATGAAAGATGGTCTCCAGCAATAGCCATTTGGCATACACCATACATCTGTAATAAATCCTAGTTTTAGAGTTGACGTCAATCCCGCCAAGGAACGGCTTTACAAAAAGTAAGTCTCTGGAGCAAATATGAAGTTGAGAACCCAAATGCATGGCCTTTCAGCATGCCACACCCCTGCCAGTTGGGGTTCTAGAAAGGGACCCTGGGAAATTGTTTAACTTTTCCTACCTTACAATTGGCCCTTCATCCCCCCACCATACCTATATTTTTAAAGTGCATACATGACTCCTACCAGACAAACTGATGCTGGACACATGGTCGAGCCAGAAACAGAGATAGAAATTTATATTATAACCATGTGGAGGAATTCTTCACCAAGGGTGCCCAAAAGGTGGATCGCGATCTACCACTAGATCGCAAAGGCAACACAAATAGATCACAGAGCCCTGCCTTTCAAAATAAACTCTACTGCACACAGGAGTTAATAAGTTTTTATTGTTGGTAGATTATTTGGACTTGGTCATTTTTAAAGTAGCTCACAAGCCAAAAAGGTGTGGGCACCCCTGTTCTTCACTATACAAGCATTGAACATAACACTGTAATCTAGTGTTAGAATTACTAATCATAATATAATATATGAAAATAGTTGTTGCACCTAGGTCTGTATAAACAGCATGCTAACATGACCTTTCACCAAAAAGTCAAGGTTCTCTCATTTTATGTACTCCTCACCCATTATTATTTTTATTATTACTAGTACTTAGATGACGTTGACATATTACGCAGCGCTTCACAAAGTCATTTTACTAGCTGTTCCTCACAGAGACTGACAAACTAATATCCCTTCATAGTCATATGTCCTAAATGCAGACTAAGGCCAATCTTGAGGGGATGCCACTTATCCTATCAGAATGTTTTTGGAATATGGGAGGAAACCGGAGTACCAAAGCAGGAAGAATCCCATGTGATCACAGGTAGAACCTGCAAACTCCATGCAGATAGATTCCTGAGCGAGAGATGAACCTGGTACCTAGTGCTGCAAAAGCCAGAGTGAAACCTCTGAGCATCCAGGCCAAAATATTTAAAAAACAAGTTGAAAATACAGTAGGGGGGGAGGGTATTTAATATATCTACCTTTACCCTAGTTAATAGCCAGTGGCACCTACATGTGGGAGATATTATCATCTTTCTAAAATTGCAAGGATTGCAGAGTAAACCAAATCTCACATGAATATGATCTTGCACCGTGTTGGAGTAGTATCGTACAAGAATTGGGCTACTTAGGTGTAAGTGCAAGGTCCTATTTATAATATATTGTTTGTTTATTGGTCTGTTTTTCTCTTCATGGGCAAGTTACAGGTTCACTTTAACAAACAAAATTAATTTGCAAATATCGAGTGTCAGCTGCTAAAACTCTAATTAGAAAATAAAAGATCCAACAAATCCACACAAGCATGTGTTACATTTGGCATTGGACTACATGTTGTAGAATCTAAAAGTTAAAACATGTGTAACTTTATTGAAAACACAGAAAGCCTGACAATATTACCGAGATGTTAAATGCAATGTTCTGCCAGTTCAGAAGAATTGACTTGGTCTGGAACGTTATGATCTCCCTACGCTCATTTTAAGTACCAAAAGCCTTATTAAAATGCCGAAACTTTTTTTGTTCTCCTAAATTTTGGTCTAGTTAGAAGGAGGTGATTTTTGGCAGAATTTCTTGTCTAATAAAAGCCACAAAAACAAAAGAAACTTGGGATTTGCTGGGTCTGTGTGTATTTTATTATTTTTTTGGTCATTTTTATTCTTGATCAGACATCAAACAATTACCAACACATCATTGTGCTAAATGAAACCAGGGAAGTGCTGTCATGGATATGGTGTGATAGTGATAATGGCGATGTTTTATTACTGTGTTTGATGTAACATTTCCTTTCCTCAACCCGTCTTTAAGATTTTGTATTGTCCTGTTCCTATTTATGCATTCAGTCCTCTGGAAGGTTGCGATAGTGATGACTGAAGCAACCTTTCTGCCTTTTTTTAAAACAAAATTCTTGTGAAAATATGTGTTTTTGGAAAATTTGCAAGTTAATTGTAAAGCCCTGAATATATGCCACAACATTGACATTTTTTTCATTACAAGGAGTCCAATTCTAGAAAACACAACAAGTCCCTGTCTGACTTACAGTTAACGTAGAACATAGTTCTTAACAAGCTGTGACCAAAATTGAAGGAGGGTGTCAGGATGCCCAAAAACTATATGTACTCTTTTTTTCCACTTGGGACTTGTTACTACGTGTCCCTCTGACCAGCAATTTTCATAATAATACTGTTGTTCAGGCGGGTTTACATTTGCCTTGCACAGTTGTCAATGTAAATTTGCTGCATAGCTCATTATTATATATAATTATGTATACTATTATATATTATATTAGCCTATTTTTCACGGATATTGATCCCCTTGTGAAAATACAATGTTTTCGGTCAAAACCAATTTTGGTAAAATCACCTGATCATCTTTACTTAAGGACTCATTATACTAGATGTGGATCATATGGGTGGTTGGACCCCTTCGTCTTAAGTCCTATAGTCCAAATAGTTCCAATAGTCCTCTTCTCACATCTATCTAGCTGACAATAAATATACTATTTACTTAAATGTGTGGGAAGTATGCACAATTATTCCTGCACAAGGGTGCACTTGTCACTTTAATATTATGTTCACTTTATTGAGTTTGTTTTGTAAAATAAATGTTTTGTTATTATGACTTGTATTAACTTAAAGGAGTCTGTCCCTGGACCTTTTGTTTCAATGACAGTTTTTCCAGAAGATTATATGTGCAGGTAACATATTTAAGCATGTTTTACCTGTATTGTAACCTAAAATCCCGGCCATAGTGAGGTCTATCCAGGAAATAAGTAAGAAGCTGAATCTGTTTATCAGGCAATTGCTTCAAGCTCTGGCTTTGCTTTAAGGAACACTAATGAGGTCAGGTGTGCAAAGCAAAGACTGAAGCTGCAGTGCTGTGTAATGATCCTCAGAAGGTTCAGTTATTAACATTTACTACAAAGAAGTAATCATAATCATCAGGCATTAAGGAAAATGTGAGTGCCTCCTATATTCAACTTTCTGATGGTGAATCTAGATTTGCTTAGTTACTGGGACATATCCACTGTACTTTTTGAGCTAAGTGCTCCCCCTGCCCTTCTCTGGTTTTTAGAGGGATTTGCCACTTATTGGACAGGGGTGGCAGCTGGTAGGACATAGTTACTGTATGATTTCAAGGAATTCAGGTCCCAGGAACAAAGTAAGAATTATTTCAATTGACTTTTTTTCTTGAAACAAATTTTGTGTACCAATACAGGTCTATGGGAATGCAAATCACCTTTGAAATGGGTCAAATGCAGATCAAATGCATCTGGTAATGAATTATAAATTATATCAAAAGCGCCTCAAAATCAAGTCAACCGCTTCCTTGTTCAGCTACAGGGAGCAAAGATAATCCCGCCATTCATTGACAATGTCGTATTTTTGGTCAAGGACCACCACAGCAGAACTGATGTTTAGTATTTGGCCCTGTGGTATCTCATGGGGGCTGGGGGAGTCCTCAACCCCATATAAGCCCTTCATTTCTTTGCTTACAATGGAAGAAATGGAGGGATTGAAGACAAGGTAAGTAGGGGTAGGAGTGTTTGGGAAATAAAGTGAACTCAATGTTTTTCCTTGCATGGCACTCACAAAATTTTCTTTAAATTTGTGTTCACAGCTTTCTGAAGACCTCAACTCTACAGCTGGCAAAAGTCATTGGGCAAAAGTGCTGATTGTACTGTCTAAGATAGAGAAAACCACTGGAAATGGTTTACAATTTTGTTTCTTTTACAATTAGGGAAACAAAAATACTTTAAAAGAATCATTCTGAACAAAAGAAAATACACTGTAGTTTCCGTTCCACACAGAGCTGTCTGTATTATGGAATGGTGATTTCTAGCAGAGCTCTGGAGGAAGGCAGTAGCAGTGTAACATAATGGTGAATTATAGCACGAGACTCTGACTGTTTTATGATGTCTAAAATTGCAAACAGACATAAACAAACAAGTTTAAAAATACCTTCCCTTTGAAACGCATTTATAAATGAAATGTTAGGGGGGGTTCATTTTTGAAAAACACAAGCGGCATTATTCTTAATGAAACACAGCGTTTAACTATGCATTAAAGGAACATTCTGTGTAATACTATGCTATAATTAACCATGGCATAAAACCTACTGCATTATGTCAGTCTATAAGCATCCATCTTGTTATCTCGGAGGAGTTCCATTCCTGTACCATGGAATATCTCACATTGCCTGTCCACCAAGGGAAAACATTCAGGCCATTTACATATTTTTTTGCTATGGAAAAATAAACAACCCTGGTTTCATATACAGACTCACTAGATGGATGATATTGAATTGCACACTCGTGAAAAGCTATTTAGGGTACTGGTTTAATGTATTGTATTATAAATAAATTGCATATAAAAAATATATATATAATATAATATAATATAGTATAATAAAAAAAAACATTTTATAAAAGTAAAACATGGCACATTTTAATTGCAATTATTAATATTTGATATTCTTATTGTGTACTACTTTTATTATATTGATATTATTAGCAACCACTTCATTGAAGGCAGAGTTATAAACCGCTAAACTCCAGGAAGATATAAAAGGCAAAATAGGGCAGCTCTATTTGTTATTAACTACTTAAAATAAATAAAATGCAAATAGTATCATACTTCTTAGCTGTTCTTGATTTGGAAGGACTGTCGTGTTTTACAACTAATTTCCTCTCTCCTTTTCCTCTATAAAAAAGTTTTATTTAAGTATAAAATAGTGCACTCAATTTTTAATGCAGCCCCTGGATAATTTGATTTGTTTTTTTTTAAGCTAATATAAAAGTAAAGTAGTTAGGAAATATATTATGATTTTATATAATAATATATAATAAAACATAAACTTCTGATAGTTTACCCAATTATTTAATACATTTCAATTTGGTATGGTCTGCAAAATAGGGGCATGGAACAGATTTGCCTTCATACATATAAGTATACATAATGTGGGAGGTATGCAATATAAATCCTTAAACTGACTTGTTATTAAGTCATATCACCAGAACTGCTATGGGCAGGGTTGGGTGCCAATCTAGAGAGCTGAATTAACATTTGCTGACAAGGGACATGATGATAGGTGTAAAGAGTAAACTGAGAAGAGAAATTAGCTCTTCCTTTGCCAAGCAGGCAGCAGCAGAATTCTCTACATTACTTACTATCATTACGCAGCATTAGCTCACACTGAGCCTAAGTACCTGGTCACTCAGATTAGGCAAACTTACAACCTATATTCTCGTACCCTGCCACTCTCTCTTGCTGCAATGTGTTTCTATTGGCCATACCTGGTCAATCAAAGAACACCTTACTAAAACTACATTTATTTAAAGTGGTAGTAAGATGAATTGCTAAATGGGGCACCAGCTAATTACTAAGACTGTACCCACTGTAGGGGGCCCCAGAAACTTGAATACCCTTTTATAAATGCCCTGAATTTTGGAAAAGTTGGTGCCAAGGATCATCCCCAGCATTTGCCCCAATGCAAAGTGGTGAATTATGTTACTTGCTGATATGTTTTGTCTGGACTGAATACATGGGAGATAGTGGGCAAAGTGATGATGTATATATATTATATTATATATATATTATAAATTATTATATATTATATACGCCCATGGTCAAATCAATTTCAACCACATCCTTATCCAGTCATACAGACTAGGTGGCCAGGAAATGAAGGGCAGTCAGTGAATCTTCCCCACATCCAGTACCCAAAAAAGATGTTGGGTTTGTTAAGGTTGTTAGCTGCACTCACCTGGGGAACATTACTATAATACAACCTCAAATTAAATAATCATTGTCCTCGCACATAGTGAAACCGTCCTTTATCAAACCAAATATCCCCAAAAGTCAATCAGCTAATCCATTGATGTAAATCCATTGTTGGGTATAATCCAACACCAGGCAATGATTCCCATTAGCACGATAGGGCAGGGAATCCTGAATAACAAAATTGTTCAGCCTTTGCATTAACACTGGCTGATGAAATTTAAACAAAAAATGGAAGTATCCTAGATACGTTTCACTACAAGGTGTAATTAAAAAGCCATTTCAGTGGAAATTCCAAATGAATGTACTCAATGCCGCAAAAGTGATTTAGTAGACTCTTGTTCCTATTGGTAATGCCTAGGGATAGGTTTTCTTTACTAGGAAAAAGGTTTTGTTCTCTGCAGTGAACACTTATTGGACACAGTAGACAAGTAGCAGGACACTGCACTTCCGTGTCTTGTTGTCCAGATTAAAAAGACATTCCAATGAGCTGCTACAAAGGTGCCTCTGAAGTTATTGCTCCCAGCAGGATAGTTAATCTGGTGCTGGCAGTAAGCTTCCTGTTGCCAATTCTACAATGCTGATTTGTGGAGCTAGTAAAAGCATTCTGTCACCTGGACGAAGGTCACTAGAACCGGTATTCCAAGCTTTCCTGCTCATTTTTTGGAAGTCTTGTTTGAAGAAGCAAACTGAGCTAATTTTTGGCAATCTTGTTTTGCAGGATTTGGGTATTTTGATAATTTTCTTTGAGAAAATTACATTTGTGTGTGTTTGCTCTAAATTCTTTTTGCAGTCCAAGAAATTACCAGCAGCGTGACTGGCTTCTGGATAAACGGCATGTATGTGTGATTCGACATCCATTGCCAGTTTTGCTACACAAGTGGGTAAACATCCTTTACTGGCCCTAAATGAGGTCTGGCTTGTCAGAAAATAACAAAAATAATCAAGATTGGGTTTCTAACCTGTCCAGCTAGTGTAAAAGTGTAAATAAAAACTTAAAGTGTGGAGGAATTGAAGGAACCAAAAAGCCACTCTACTGAAGCACAGTAAAGCCTAGCAAGAACAGTAGATATTTGTGTCTTATTCCATCACAAATCTCTGAATTATGGAGATTATTCCTTTTTCCAGGAATAATGAGCATGAAAATCAGTGCAGTGTAATAAATTCATGGCATGCAGTAGGGCTTGGGAATCACTGGGAAAGTATAACCCAAAATGTTATGGTAAGTTGGAACTAAGGGAACCAAAGAACCCCTATCTGAAAATAGAACAAAAAAGATGTGGGCCTCTCCACTTGTCTGGAATGAATAATCTCCTTATTTTTGGAATATGTAATTAATAGAGGTCCGTATGCATTCTGTTCTAAGAAGCATGGTTTGCACTCTTTGCAGCACTAGATCACAGGTTCAAATGCAAGCCAGGATGCTATCTGCAAGGAATTTGTATGTTCTACCTGCTGCTTGGGTTTCCTCCCACATCCCAAAAAATATGCAGTTAGGTTATTAGGCTTTCCCTCAAAAATTTGCCTTAGACTACATTATAACTATGGTAGGGACATTGATTGTGAGCCCCATTGAGGGACAGCTAGTGACATGACAATGGACTTTGTAAAGCACTGCGTAATGCATTGGCGCTATATAAATACTAGCTAATAATATTAATAATGTGCTGCTAACCTGTCCATACTATTCCCCATACAGAAGTCAGAGAATAGGGTTTCAAGGTCTCTATGAGCTTTAATCATTTCCCCCACTAGTGACTTGGTTGGGTATTGGTGATCTCATGTCTTTGGGTAGCTTTAGATTGCCACCAGTTATCTATTACTGTTCAATGCCAGAATATGGAGGAGAACTCCTGGTTTTTATTGCAGGCTGTATCCCTGCTGGGAAAGTTCACCCTCTTTATGTGATATAGTGACTAGTAAGTAATAAAAAATTAAGTAATAAAAAATCCATTATTTTGAGCTGTAACCACAACAGGAATGCAGGGAAGTTTTTCTACTGGGAACAGGAAATAAAAAATGGAAGGTTTTAGCCTTTTTCTTATAGGATGTGAGGTCCAAATCCTGGTCAGGACATTTTAATAGAGTTTGCATGTTCTGCCCATGTTTGTCAGGAATTACATCAGACATTCCGGTTTTCTCCCACATCCCAAAAACATCCTGGGAGGTTCCCCCAAAATTCTTAAAGGCACATTAGATTGTGAGCTCCTCCAATGAATAGTGACATGTCTTTGTAAAGCTATGTGTAATATATTGGTGCTATTTAAACACATAGGGCTTTATTTATAAAACAGGATATCTGAAATTCCCTTAAACATTCCTTGTGGGAAAAGTTTCAGATCCATGTGTTTCAATGGTAATAATTGATTTCCACCAGGTAATGCCTGAGGGAATGTCAAGTTCCCTGTTTTATTCATAAAGCCCTTAGTAATATTCACATTCAAAGCTGTGAAAAGATTTGTGTTTAGCTATACATTTATAAAAAAATGACTGCCTAAGCAAAATGTTTCTTCAAAATTATTCTCAGCCTGTGGTCAGCCATTTTTTTATTTCCCACATATGCACAGTGTCAGTTGCAGGAAAGGGGTCACTGCTCCCCATTTTAAGCCTGGTTAGCACTTACTTACCCATGTACTAAACACAGAGCACTTTTTAAGAACTTCTAGGAGCCTCTGCCCCAAGCCTAAAGCTATAGTCAGTTTGTGTATTTAATTGACCAGATTGTAGATTTTCTTTAGTGAACAGATTTCTGAAGGAACCAGTAATGTGTACCAGCTGGTAGACATTCTTTCACTGCATGGTGAGGAATACATTTAAGTGACAACACAATCAGGTTGACGAGCAAGGAATGTTTGAATTGATATGGTGGTTATGTTGCCCAATATGAAACATATATTTGACAACAACTAGTATAAAACTTCATCCTATACTAAATTTTTAGATTTCAGAGCAGACCTCCAAAAGGAACGAGGTTCACTGACTTGGTTTATCAAAGGTTTTATGGTGACCACAAGAATCTTTGGATTGGCATACATACTCAAACTGCCCCCAGACATCAACATTGGGTGGCAATCATACACATAAACATTTAGTTTAACTAAAATTGTATGTGTATGTGATTGGATACCAAAGTAGGGAGGAGGTGAGCATTGCAAATTAAGAAAGGAAAAAGATTATGATTAGAAAAAGGACGGAATAATTTTCTACCGTGACAATGGTCAAATGGCAAGCTTCTGCCTCCTACTATAAATGTGATATCATCACCTAAAAAGTCAAAAAAATGTTGGATCTGGCAATTGTCACCTCAGGATTATGCATTGCTTTAGAGTTGTTATAATCCAGGGATGGTAACTGTTATGTTCTAAAGAAAAGAATTTCAGACAAAACACAGAATCCACTTATAAGTATCAGTAACAGCTATTTTCTTGTCGTTTTCAATTGCATAAAGTACATGTAAATGTAATAACTAAAATATCATATAAGATTTACCATGTTTATGTCATTTTCTATAGTTTCATATATTTCATATATAAGTACAGATAACCTATCAATCTAACCTTGCCACCGTGAACACATTAAGAACCCACTAAGCTAGTGTTGCTTACATATCGCTGTATAAATACTGTATGTATATACTAGCTCTTTTTAAGATACATAAACATGCCAGATAATATTCGCCTGACGTGTACAGCAGTCTATTAATGTCTTTCATCAATCCAGTGGATTCATCAATGGCCAATAGGCAAAAAATGCTGTTCACACCTATGGATGAGAGCACAGCAAGGTGCCACTCACTTGTTCTTCCTCCCACTTCCATTCCCCATAGAACAGAACAGCGCTATATTTACAGCATTTATTCATTTATCTCTCACTGGAAATCACACAACAAATAATTTGCAATGACAATCCTCTGTTGTCCATTGGATGTCCGTACAAGGCTTTAGTTGTAGTCGCTTGACCTTTTTGTTTTGTACTGCACTCCATTTTGGGATGGTGCACATGTGCATATGCCACCATTAGATTAACCTTTACCCCTGGCCACCAAGAGGCAATCATGGACCCCAAGCCATGTGATGTCATGTTGTATGGGGTCCTTGAAGCTGTGAATTTGCTTGGTAGCAGAGAACACAACATTTACACATGACATGTGGGGTGGATTGTGCAGTAGAGAATAGTTTTGCCTTCACGGATCAAATCCTGAGTGTGTGCAGTAAGTTTGGCAATGCTAAAGAGTGATATTGAGTTTAGAATGTTTAAGTCAATGTAAGATTCTCTACTTTATAAATGGTCCCCTACAAGTGGCCGTATCAAAACACATAATGATGGTATGGTCTAGTGTTGTTAACAGAAAACCTGGCTTATAGATGCCATGCAGTATTCACAAGAGTACGTATGTATGTAGATTAAACATAACTACAATCAGCAACATTGGGGTGCAACAAAGAAGGAAAGACTTTAAAAAATGACAATAGTTTCTAATATGCTTCATTAACTAAATGCCATGTAGTTTTTACATCTATTTTAAAGTTTGATGCAGACTGGGACTTTTTCTCCTAATTGCAGTGCATTAAATCCAAATTCACCTAATTAGAACAGTTTTTCAGTGCAGAATCTTTTACAATCACACAAAGTGGTTCCAGGAGAACATAATTCAATAAGATGTTAGGTTATAATAATTTGTATCTTATCTTGGGCTCTGCTTTAACCTCCAGCACTGTCTGGGTTATATATAGCTCCACAACATTATCCGTGTTGAAGATAAAACCAAGTAATAAGTATTATGCAGGTGTTCATGCCAGGTACGTTCCATTGGCCAGCCAGTCTGCTTAGATTTCTAGTTTGACAAGTTTTGGTTTGAGATTTACTTTGCATATAATTTTACAATTCCAAGTACAGCATATCGTAAACTCTTAGAAAAGCAGTACAAGTCACGGCTATATCCCCAGGTCCGTCTGCTAGGATGAACTGGCATCAATCAGCAGTATTATATAAGGTAAGCAGAAGCACACTTTGTGTAAAACTAATTTTGTCATAAAAAGTAAAGAACTCAAAGCAACATTTGCTCCCTAAAGAGGGAAATTAAAGTGTATATAAAGCCAAGGTGACAGTGCATGCTTGCTTACTGTTCTGAATATATGTTTGTTTTATTTTATGCTACTCTCTTAAAGCAGAACTTAACCTTATAAACAAAGTCACCAGGAGTTTTTAGGAAAAGAGACAGTTTCCCCTTGCTTTGGGTGGCTCTTGGAGGTATTTGGACAGAAGAAACAGTTAAAGATTTCCATTGTGGCTCCTGCAGGTGGCTCCTGCAGCAAGCAAAGGGAAATTTTGCACGTCTCGTCTCCAAAAAAAACTCCTGGTGGCTTTTGATTTTTGCACATGCACCCACACATGGCATGCACCATACAGTGTAGAGCCTGGCTCCATTTTTGGTGCTGCCAAGAATAAACCTAGATGCCGAGAACAAAATAACTCCTATGCAGGTATAATGGACACCCTGAGGGATAAGAGGATTGTGGTGGACTCTGAAGAGTCAGTGGCAAAGATGGATGGCTTAGGGGATGCAGAGGTGGCTGATTTCTGGACCTGTCATCTCTGCAGGGCGCTAGAAAAGGTTATGAGTATTAGGATATATAGATACCCTTCCTACTAATCAGAACTATTTCTCATTGTATTTATCATGTTAGAACTACTGAAAGCTGAATACTATGAAATCCACAGCAATGTTTCTGGACCCAATAAACACTTCATTAAAATAGTATTATTGTGTTTACACACACAGTAGCTAACCAAACGTCATCTTTCATAATTCATTGCAGCCAGAATAAAACAAAGTGATTTCTCATTGGTCCCCGTAATTACCTCCATTCTCTGCACAGGTATCAGCTGGGCCTGTCAAAGGATTCTCAATTTTAACTTTTAGTTATGAGCTGCCTAAAAATAAACAAGACAGTTGTGTAACTACATCTGGGTCCAGTTCTGTTTTTTAAAGAGAATGCTTTATTTGAGTCACAGAAGAAAGCATGAACAGCAATTCATAAAATTAGAAACTTGTGCAGTGTTGCAACAGTTCTACAATGAAGAACATTCCAGTGGTGGAAACGTGGAAAGAAAAAGTGGTGATGTTTGGCCATAATGCACAGTGCCACATTTGGTGAAAACCAAAGAGAGCATATCAGCACAAACTTCTCATACCAAAGGTCAGTTATTATTAACCAGGATTTATATAGCGCCAACCTATAACGCAGTGCTGTGTGAACATTGATGATTTGCGCTCATTTACAGCCACAGAACCTGAGCACCTAGCAGTTATTGAGGCGACTATGAACTCCTCTGTGTACCAGTGTATTCTAGAATAAAATGTGAGGCTATCTCTGCAACAGCTAAAGAAGACAGCTGCAAAAATTAGGTCATACAACAGGACAATGATCCCAAGCACACCAGCAAATCTTCTACAGAATGTCTGAAAAAGAAAAGAATCAAGGTATTGCAATGAACCAATCAAAGTCCAAATGTCAACCTGTTCAAAATACCGTGCTGGGACCTTAGGAACACTGAATAAACGAATACCTGCAGACCTCAATGAACCGAATCAATGTTGTAAAGAAGAGTGAGCCCAAATTCCTCCACCATGATGAGACTGATAAAGAGAGAGACTGATAAAGTAATACAAAAAATGATTACAAGTTTATGTTGCTGAATATATATATTTGGTGCCAAAGTCCTCCCTTGGGAAAAACTGCTCCATAGATCATCATAAAGCCTGGTGGAAGATCTCTCCATTAGAATGATAGACAACAGTAAAGACTGTGATGATACAATATTTCCTCCACTGAAAACCTTTTTCACAGGGTTGTGAATAATGCAACCCTTGTGCCATGACAGCCTTGTGGGAAGCCTAACCCCCCTAGCGGTATTCCCGACTGAGACTGGGGGTGGATTTTCCATGCAAAAAACGGTAATCCTGAGTCACACTCGGAGTTGCTTTAAACTTTAAAAAACCCCACTTACCTTGCTCCGTTGTCGTCCCCCGGCGTCCTGCTGGTCCCTGTAGGTCCTGGGGACGCGTCCATCCTCTTTGATCTCCAGCCACGAAGTGCAGAGACGATCTCCGGGGTTTTCCCAGTGACGTCGGTGCATGCATCGGTGCGGGCGGCAAGATCAATGGGAAATTCAAATAATTTGGTATTGGATTCAGTACAAAATAGCTGTATTGAGTCCAATACAAAGAAATATTCATATAATATATATAAAATTATATTATATATATATTATAAAAGCTACTGTACACCTATATTACATGTTTAACTATTTTTTTTTTTTTAAACAGATTTTTTTTTAAGTTTATTTTTAAATTTAATAAATATTGGACATATTTTGGTGAGTTATGCCTAAGAATTATAGCCTACAATGTAAAATAAATTTCCATGCAAAAAAAATGTAATGCTTTTTGCATAGAAATTCAGACAGAATTAGAACGCTAAGGGGGTTAAGGTTAAAACTTCAGTAAGCACAATCAAAAGAAATGTGGTCAATTCCTTTAAATTCAGCTAGTCTACCAGCCTGCCAGCTAACTCAGTAGGTTCCCCTAAGTATAATAAATTAGCTCCAGTAATGCAGCACTTATAGGTGACATGAACTAGATGGGAGGAAGTTGGTGAGATTCCAGTTTTCATAATTTGTTTTCATTTACTGTGTGAGGTTAAAATTTCTAACCTTATTCATAAGCTCACTTAGTATATAAATGGATGAGGTCATCAGTTCATTGTAAATTGGAGGAAAGCGCAGGTCAGGACCGCGCCTTGGCCCCGTTCCACAGGATTATGTGCACATGAAGGAAACAGAATAGTGTTCATTTCAGACGCTTATGCTCATAGGTTGTTCTCCTTTCCACTCAGGGCCCTTTCAGACATTATGTTCTGCAGAAAGACTAATTAGTAGTTAATGACTCAAAGGATTAAAATGTGTAAGATTTATTAACCATGAACACTTCTTAAAAGGTGTCTTTAAAAATCACAGCTGGGATTTGATTCTAATATAAAGGAAACAAGGAATAAAATGTTAAATTCTATATATGTTATGGGGAATTCAGTCTTAGACCACAGAAAGTTTAAAAAAAAAAAACATTTAAAGAGGTGGAGGGAGAAGTTTCCAAACTATTAAGAAACCTGAGAAATTGCATTTGTACTTGTACTGCTGCTAAGCACCAGGGACTGGAGAAGTTATGAATTTACAGTAATTACTAGAAAATAGTTTTGAATCCAGATGAGGAAATGTGAACTTTTGGGGGGAAAGGGGAATATTTAGGGGGGTGTTATAATTAGAACAAATTTCTGTGGGCTAAAGAAGTTTACTTTGCAAAGCATACTGGTGTGAATAGTGAAAGTTGTGTGTTCCTAAAAACATGGTTTATTGTGACTCTAAATTTTGAAGTATGAACGGTCAAATATTACCACTCTGGGCTACCAATCCAACAACTCCTATTAGTTCTGGCCATGGTCCCTCTGCTGACCATTCCATTTTTCCAATGCTAAAGCAACTACAACTCACTTTTTTAATTTATGGCTAGAAGAGAAAAATGTTGCATTCACTGTTGGATTTCAGTATCATCTGGGTCCCTGGGGAGATTTCCTCCCACATTTTGTTAGGACTTTTAAATATGTATTTTATTGCTACCTTCACCCTCTGACAAGGATTATATTTCTTGACTTGATGCCTCCAGTAACGTCATAGAGAGACAAAAGCTCTGACTGTAACTTTTCCTATTCTATCCAATACCAAAAAACAACAATAGAAAAGGTCTATTTATAGATGAGTGAATCCGACATTCGCCAAAATGAACCTTTTGGACCCCCAGAGGGGGTGAAGTGAACTCTCCCCAGTGACATACAGTGACCTTCCCTAAGAATGACAAGAGCTCCAGCCCGTCCATTCCATCCAGAAAAGTTTTGGCTATAGTTAGCTATAATTTCATTAAATTTCATAAACATTTAGGAACATCATCATCATAAAGACATAGGGCCTGATTTATGAAAGCTCTCCTAGGCTGAAAAGGCTGACTTTCAAAAGTCAAGCTGGGTGATCCAGAAAACATGGAATTGATTTTTATTTGCTAGCAAACGTTTTGAATCCTGGACCAGATCCATTCCAGGTTTGCTGGATCACCCAGCATCACTGATGAAAGTGTATTCTCTCCAGCCATGGAGAGCTTTCATAAATCAGGGACATAGTGTGACAATAAATTTGAAGAACAAAGCAAAAAGTAAAAAAGCATTATATGTCTTGGTCCAGTTCTTCTGTATGATTATGGTGCCCTGATTTCAGTGAGAGCCAACAACTCTCTCTCTGTGTCATTTAGGACTGCCTTTTGCTATTGGTGAAGACGAGGGGATTCTCCATGTCCTAAGACAGGCCAGAAGTCATTTAAAAAAGGGTAAAAGAGTTATTTGGTAGCATATACTCACCTAAGTGGATTACAGACACATTCACCTAAAGTTTGAGCACTTCACCCTCGATTCCATGGACCTCACTGCTGGCAGACTTTGTGACAGTTTTTCCCATTGGCCAGTGATTAGCTAGAATCCTGGAAATGTTAATTCCCCCCCCCCCCCTAAACTTAGCTACACTCTTAAAGTTTGGAAAGTTTTGCAGTTGGGGTGATTTTCTGTTCTATATTACCTTACAGTGTCATTTCTCTATTTACCCCATGTGCTTGAGGTCAGGCTTATCGTGAGTGGCAATTAGAAAGAACATCCATTTATATCCTAAGCTGTTCATTAATGAGCTGTTCTGCTGCAGCTATTTGCCTACTCTATTATCTACTGTACTATAATCCTGTTTAGTCCAGTTTACAGTATTGGTGTACTTTTGATTCCAAGGAGTCACCATTGGTGGAGTAGGAGAACCCAAAACTTGTCAGGGGTGTTGCAATGCAATAATAGAGGGGATCTACCCAAAAACCTAGGGATGACATTAGCCATTGGGATTATAACCCTATGTCTACATAGGGCTGGGCACTTATCAACCTAATAGTTTGTGTTTATGTCAGCGCTGCTTTTTAAGATCTGTGATATCCTTTGCAAGTGCACTGAATATTTGGTGAAATTATAGTAAGATTTTCTAAATAATGTGACCATTGCTTCCCATTACTTGGCCTCTGGCTAATATTTAAGCTCCTCATCCTTATAAATTCCACACAGTTGACATCTTTGCCACAGAGCTATGCACGTAATGATATACAGCACAAGTTCTACCACCTCTTCGTCATCCCCTTTACCCTCCACTGCCACAAATGATCCATTTCATCCTGACACGCAAGAAGAAAACAATAACCCCTTCCAATCTGCCCATGTTTTGAGTTCCAGGGTAGAAACGCTATGCTATCGAAAATGAGTGTGACTTTTTCACCCCAGGTATATTTTTTCAGTATATTCATGCTTTACATGGTTTGGAGTGTACAAAAGTGATTTGAACAAGATGTTGATTTAATTAGTAGGTTCAAGTAGCTTGTAACCTCAATAGGAGTGTAATGGGAAATCGAAGCTCTTTCAAATCTTTTTCCCTGCAAATCTGGAGAATGAAGAAGGAAATCATTACCACGGGGGGCACAAACTTGGTTTAAAGGGACACTGTCAATCAAATAAGGTATATATATTCAGTTTCATATTTACTTAGTTGCTTTTTATTATAACTTCATATCTTTTTTAAAAATATTGATGGTAACTGATATGTTTGTAAAATAAAATATTCTCGTTGGCTGCAGATTCTTGAGTCTCCTGTGCATTCATATTTTACTCTATTATTCTCTCTGGAGCAGTCTCACTTTGGAGTTGCAGTAAAAATAAACTACTTTTATTATTTATGTAAATCCACTGAATTTTAGGTGTCAAAGAGGGAATTTTAGAGATTAGAAAACAAAGATATCACTTCTCAATCCTTTCCAATTATTTTTTTTTCTTAAAAATAAGTCAGCTGGTTCATCAGCTGCTATTCTAGAAACTTGATTGTAATCCAATTTGGGTTTGGACATATTAAATGGTTCGCACATATTAAATTCATGGTCGCGCCAACAGATGAATAAGTAACAACTTGCATTTTAACATTGGTCATACATGCTTGTATTGATCCCATATGCTTTGTCCCCCAAGATGCTATAAATACGGCCCATTTCAGCATTTCAACGCATTACTAAAACACATGCGGTACATTCTCAATGGACATGTCAGTGTTTTATGTTGCTTTTCTTCAGTACCAATACATTATGCTATGTTGGTTTAATTGGCAGCATGGTTGGTTCAGTGAATAGCACTTTGCCTTTGCTAGGGCCCAGGTTCAAATCTTAGCCAAGATACTATCTGCAAAGAGTTTCTATTTTCTTCCCCCGCTTGTTTCATCCCACAAACGCTGGGGGTTTTGTCCCACAAATATACACTCTGGTAATTGGCTTCCCATTTAATATTGGCCCCACGTAACATGTTGGTGACGTATGACTGGTAGAGACATTAGATTGTGAGCCCCTTGGAGGGACAGCTAGTGATAGGACTATGGACTTTGTAAAGAGCTGCGTAATATGAATAAATATTAATGTGTAACGCTCTTCTAACCTAGCTGTGTGAAGTGGACAAAACGCTTTAGAGGTGGGTCTAAAGTATTTTGTATGTAAGCAGATATGCACCATTCAACTTTTAGCCTTCGAAAGCTTAGTCACTGGATGTCTTTTTTGGTTGGATAAGGCGGCGTACACACTTGCAATAATTATCATTGGAAACAAACGACTAACGACCGATCATCCGATATTCGTTAACAAGAAAAGTGCACAACAATGCCCATGAACAAGGATTGTAACTGGAAACGAACGACAGTCCCGGTGGATCGACGATCCTTCACTATCTATTATGTGTAAAGCTACATACACACTTCCAATTATTATCGTTGGAAAACGAACGACGAACGTTCATGCACGATATATATGAACGATCGTATAGCACCGATCCGGCACATAGAGTTAACGACACGATCGTTCATAGATATTGTACACACGATAGATACGATCGTTTGAGCGATAGAGGAACTATGTGCACGACAGGAAAGTGAACGGACGTTCGTTCATCACGCATGCTCAGAATGGACGATCAACGAACGACCGTACACACGAACGATGTTCAACGATCGTCGTCCAATCCGATCCGTCAGTCCGGTCGTTCGTTTCCAGCGACTTTCCTCGTTCGTCGGCGTCGTTGGTTACTTTTTTACCAACGATTTTTTGCCCAATCGATCGTTCGTCGTTCGATTGGAACGATAAAAATTGGAAGTGTGTACGCACCTTAAGGTTCAGTGATCGTAAATTGTTCTTCGGTACACTTTCTCCTTTACATGTCACTCCCTGCATCGTTCAAACGATCGTATCTAGCGTGTGTACATTATTGGTGGATTATACTTGAACGATCGTATCGTTACAGCATGTACAGAATTGTGCACAATACGATCGTTCAAAATAATCGTGCATAATCGTTGATCTGGCGTTAGTCGTTCGTTTTCTAATGACAATTATTGCACGTGTGTACCTAGCTTAAGAACTATACACATTTTAAAAGTCCCTCAGTGCCCATAAATACCTGGGACAAGCAAACATTTCCTGATATCTCTAGGCACTTTAAAGTGGACCTGACATCAGACCTGAACATTTTCATAGTAACAACACGCATGCTACATGGGGCCTGAACTATTAAAGCTCTTCAAGACTTAAGAAAAAAAGATTTATCATGGGACAACATTTATCATGGGAGATAATTTTATCCCAGGTCCTCCCATTTATCTTAGGGGAACCTCCTGGACAAGATCCATTCCACGTTTGTAAGATTATCTAGGTTCGTGCATGATAATCTATTTTCTCCCATTTGGTGAAACTTGATAAATCAGGTGTAAGCCTGACAATTGCAGGTAATTATTGCTTCTTACAGAGATTAGAAACAGTATTTCCATCTGCTTTTATCTCCAGAAAGGTAGCACCAACTTTGTCCAGTTTTAGTCCAGGGTTAGCAGCTATCTCCAGGACTAAGGTTACGTATGCACGTCAGTTGATTCTTGTCCGATAATCGTCTCAGAACCGATGTCAGGTGAGAATTTGGTGTGTGTACAGTGCTCGTCGTCTGTTATCTAAACGACCATTCTGGCGGATCTACGGATGAGGAATGATGGTAATGAAAGTGAAGGGGAAGAGAGCGCAGTGGGGTGCCGCTTTGTCCCCCCCCCCCCCCAGCACTCATCCATGCATCGTGCAGTCGTTTGTCGTTGGAAAGTATTGTGAAAGATCCTTTCCAATGTCAACTATTGCACGTGTGTACCCAGCCTAAGGTGTTGACTCAGCAGGGACACTGATGTATATGTAGTACCTGACTCTTTGCAAATATCTGACCCAGTTCATTCCGTACTTTAGCCTCTCCCCATACCCCAAAGTTACAATGTCTGATCCCTGGGGAATCTTTCCTCTTGTCTACAGCAGACTGGTGACATTTGTCCTGATTTATTAAAGCTCTCCAAGGCTGGAGAGAATACAGTTTCATCAGTTAAGCTGGGTGATCCAGAAAATCTGTAGTTTATTTCTTCAAAGTTATTTACTATTTGGTAGCAAATGTCCTGAATCCTGGACCAGATCCATTTCAAGTTTGCTGGATCACCCAGTTTCACTGATGAAACTGTATTCTCTCCAGCCTTGGAGAGCTTTAATAAATCAAGTCCATTAAAGGTTTTGTGGATCATCCAGTTTCACTGATGAAAGTGTATCCGTTCCAGTGTTGGAGAGCTTTGTTAAATCAGGCCCATCATCTCTGTTTATGTTTATGTAAATCCACTGCAAGTAAAGCAGCATTTTTAATATTAAAATGTAGAATTTTCTGGAAAATGACACTGTTGTTGTATATTGTGGCATGTCAGAAATGTTTTCATGCAGACATGTAAAATAATATTAAAAGGGTACGAGTCCATAAGCATTCTTTTCAAACGCCGCGTTTCCTATGCAAATGTTTAAATATCTTTTCAAATAAATGTGTTTCAGTGGCAAATAGCATTTGACAAGAAAAAGCTGTGCTTGGCTTGCTATTCAAATACTTTTCAATTGGCCATACTAACCCCTGTCCAAGAAAACCCAGCACAATGTAAAGCAGGTCAAACAAAGCCTCAGAACTGCCATGAGGAGCGTTCTGATTGAACAGTAACACAGGAAAACAATGCTTATGGCCACTTACCCTGGGGATAGCTTAAAAGCTTTAACTATAACTAATAGTGTCATTTTATTAAGTGTTATTTACGGAGAAAAAAATACTGCTTGGTAAATGGGGTTGGAACGTGTATCTGATAAGCAGGAGTTCTGTCTGCAGTAATAAGCTGATGGGAACATTAATAGGAAAAAACTCTATTAACTAATTGATCTTCAGGACAGCTCAAGAGAGAGAGATCAAAGTAAGGTCTCTGTTCTAGCGGCGGGCAGCAACCTAAGTCCAGATGTTGGCTCCCTTGTGCTGTTATTCTAGATAATTGTATGTTTTTACCAACCCGGCACATACAGGCTACATGAAAGTGAGGTGCCTACTGTGTGCGCACTATCAAAGTTTGTTTATAACAAAGCAAAGACTCAGCATAGGCTGTTAAAGACACTATATTTATCTCATTTTCTATGCTGCCCCATGATTATGGAGTTATTTTTTCTTCCTGGCTTTCATCTTGAAGATTTAAATGTGATAGTAGCTGACTAGAGCGCAGTAAAAATAAAACACCTTTAAGAATGAATGTGTACAAAGTGCCTTTTAATCTTCTTCTCTGTAGTTAGCAGGCATTTTTAACATACTACTTTTTACTTTGCTGATTATTTAAAGCTGAACTGTAAGCAGATATAAAAAACACCAAATAATTGCAAATTTTGTAATCATTATTAATTCATTATAGTGTTAGTCATATATCTCACTATTCGATTCAAAAGCTATTCGATTGAATCGGGGGATATTGTCGGGTGATCGAATGGTGAATTCGAACACCATTAATGTCAATGGTGGGAAAATTCGGGTTATTTTTTGGGACTGTGAAGAACTGCAAGAGCAATCAGGGGAGCAGAGCTGACGGCTCCGCTCCCCTGATTGCTTTTGCAGCCCTTTACTAGTTGTATGTGTTCCTGGATAGAAATAATTCTCCCTGATTGGCTGAGGAAAGCCAGGGATCGCACACAAGATCCCCCGCACTAGAGGTTAATTAACTTGTAGAGCCGCAGATGACACACTCTTCTCAATGAATGTGACCTCGACCGCATTCATTGAGAAGATCCCCGGGGCACTGGAGGCGAAATAGGGACAAGTCTCCCCATTCATTCACCTCTAGTGCTCTGTGATTGGCTGGGGAAAGGAAAATCCTGATGACGCTTGAGCTGTCCCCAGCTCAAGCGTAAGGAGGAAACTTGTCCCCATTTAACTTCTAGTGCCCTGGGATCCCACACTGACAGGATGATTCCCATGGCTGTGCAGCCGCGGGAATCATCCTGTCATTGTGGGATAACCTGTAAAAAAATAAAAGTTAGTTACACAAATCACACACATTCAATAAATTACGTTAACATTATTTTTTTTTTAACACATTTTTTTACACACAAAATTGCGCATGGGTCCCATGTTTTTCGGGTTGGGTCTATCCAAATTCGAACAGTCATATTCAGGTTGAATTTGAGGACAACCCAAATTCCAACACCAACAATAATTCATTACATGTTCTTTTTTTTTTTAATGAAAGCAATGTAAGGACCTGAATGTAAACTGGTCTAGATCAGTCCTACAGTCTCTGTACAGTGAGGATGAAATGTAGGAGGATCAGGGGCAGAAATGGGGAGGTGCAAAGTGTGCCGCAGCATAAGAGACCCACAGGGGCCCGAAGCCAGTTTGGTGGGTGGAAGGTCCAAGTCAGTTCTGCACAATGGCCCATTGTTGGCTACGTCAAGTGCCGACAAGCATAGGAAAAAAGAAAGCATAGTGACATTGAGAGATGAAAATATTAATGTTCTTCTTTTCTGTTCACGGGCCAGTGACAGGCTTGTGGTGGGTTCAAGATGATCCATGCTCATAGAAACTGGGTTGTATACTGCTGAACATCAGATTGAGGGTTTCCAGCAGCAGAAAGAAGTAATCTCTTGATTTAATTGAATGACTGGATTGAAGATAGATATTGCAAAAAAAAAAACTCTTTGCTTAATCATTTTTTTGGCTTTTTTGTTTTTTATTTTTAGTTTTATGTGAGAGTTTGCTTCAATGAAGTTGAGGCCTGGGCAGCATGTTTGGCTTAGTGGTTGTCACCCCTGTCTTTGCAGCATTGGGGTCCCAGGGTCCAACCCCATCCAGGAGGCTATCTGCACTGAGTTGTATGTTCTTCCTATGTTTGCATGGGTGTCCTCCAGGTACTCTAGTTCCATCCCAAAAACATGCAATTAGAATAATTGGCTTCCCCCAAAATTGGCCTTAAACTACGTTAATGACATTTGACAATTGTAAGCTCCTCTGAGGAGTAGTTAGTAATATGATAGTTAGTGATAAGACTATGGACTTTAATATTAAATTCAATAAATTGTGAATTGTTTTTTAGGTACAGTAAATTTTTAAATTTAAAGAGAAATATTCTTTGCAAGAATACTTTACATTCATTGTTCTTGTCCTTTCCTATCCCATGAATGGAACAATGTACGACACACCTGTACCATGTTTCATTCAAAGTGCTTCATCACTTATATACTTCTAGTTCTGGTTCTTCCTGATGAAGCATCTTATTGCGAAACACATTGGGAAACAACAAACCCATACAGACACAGGCAGAACAAACAAATTCCTTGTCTTCAAAATACTTTTATAATAATGACTAGGGATGTGGTACCTAACTATATTGTTATAAGATATGTTATTTGGTAAGGTTAAAGCAGTACTAAAAATAAAAAAAACCCTTAACTCTACTTCCGCAGAGCCCATAGTTGGCCTTGATTTGGTCCTGCACTGTCCTGGAATCCTTCTTCAACCCAGCACGGAGGAAGCAGTGGGTGCCACCATCTTCTTCCTTTTTCTTCCTTCTTTTTGCTACGTCACCCGGTCTTGCAGGCGTGAGATCAGGCGTGTGATCAGGTGTGTCAATTTCAATGCATGTGTGAGATCAAAGTTTTTTTTCAGTTTCTAGAACAGCCTCTGAGATCGGGCATGAACAGGAGGAGAAGCCCTAAGCCTCCTTAAATATGTGATGTATGTACCGCCGCAGCCGTAAAGACAGAAGGGAGGGGCTTGCAAATTTTCAAAAAAAAAAAAGGTTTTAAAAGAAAAAACATTGAAGCTAATTTTTCCCTTATTTAAAAGGGTTATCTAACTTTTTTTTTTTTATAAAGTAAAAATTTTGGTGATAGGTCGGCTTTAACATACACTTTAATACACTAATTATATTGAGAAGAAAGCCTTGACTGCTGGTCAGAGATGTTCCAAGTCTTTCCCTTACATATATACCGCGCTTAATTCTCTACATTCTGGTCCCCCTGCTCAGGGCTTTGCTGTATTTCACTGAGAATAAGCAGTTCTTGAACTCTGAAAGTGATATCTAATTTCCAAAGATTGGCTTGCCCAGGTTGGACCCGCAGTGTTTTGGTAGAGACGGCCTGTATTTCTCATTCTCCTCTTCCCATGGGCTCATTTGTATGCAGCATATGACTGTTTGTTTGCTGAATATTAAATTCGCAACTGAACTTTAGTCCTGGAACCAAAGCCAGGAAAGTTTTAATGAATTGTGTGAAATTCAAACTTGTGTTTATTTGTAATTGTGGATGCAGCGAGCGCTCCCTACTGTGGGGTCACAGGCCTCTGAAATCGATCTAAAGCTAAAGAATACATTTCAAACAATGAAAACGAATGGGGCGTATTATGACAAGCAAGTGAATCTACACACATTCACCTGCCAAGATTTTCTTGCAATAGATGGCATTCGTAGATGCCCCGAGCATACTTAGGGGACTGAGGAATCCTTGAAAAAGCTGTCATCTAATGCTTATGGATACAAGTTATATATAGCAAACTGCACTCCTGCATACCAGCCGTATTTCCTGAGATGAAAAGGGGTGCACAAACGTATGTAGGCAAAGGACATCCCTTGCCATGCCTGACACATGGGCCACGGAGTAAGGATAAAGGCAGCGTGTACAATAATGCACCTTCCTTCCTCTTACCTTGACCTAACCTCCCTCTCCCTCCAGAAACGCCTACTTACCCCCCGAAGATCCAGAGGACCTGCCATTTGTTTTAATTCACCTTTCTTTCCTGTCTTCACCTGCACAGCCAGTCATATAAACATTCATGGGACTTATCTACCTCTGTTTACCATTTTGTAGGTAGTAGGTCTATATGGTTTAAACCTAACTTTTCTTTTACAATGACATTACAAAATCCCAATTACATCACTGCTATTACTACTACTACTTTTTAGCACTACTAATACTATTGCTTCCCCCACTACTACTATTGCTACTACCTCTACAACTATTAATGCTGCTATTACTTCAGCTTCTATTGATTCTGTTACTACTACTGCTGCCACTATTACAACTTTTGCAATTGCTACTACTATCTCAACTTTTAGCACTAAATTTTTTTAACACTTTTTTTACTAAGTTGACATTGCTCCTGCCTCTGCTACAACTACTGCTACTTCTACAGATACTAATTTCACTACCATTACTACCTCTAATGCTGCTACTATCAATACTGCTACCACAACCATTAATAAAACTATTGCTACTGCTACTATTACTACAACAACTACTACTGCTGAAACTACTAATAATATTAGGGCCAGTTTTAGGATAGGACAAACTGAGCAATTGCCCAGGACTCCCAGATTTTACACGGCCCCAATATAGAGAAAGATAGAAATGCACAGAGCTGCAATGCTACTACCTATACTACTAAATAGATACTTCTTCTACCTCAACTACTACTTTTACTACTTCCTGCATAACTACTTTTGCCACTACCTCTATTGCTGCTGTTATTACTACTACTGCTTTTAATAAATCTACCTCTAGTGTTCATACTATTAATATTACCAGGGAAGTTTAGGGTAGGACACACTAACAAATGCCCAGGGCCCCCACATTTTACAGGGCTCCAACAGATAGAATGGCAGGGAAGCAGGGAGTTGCAATGGTACTACCTTTACTACTAACAGATACTGCTCTTACCTTAGATATTACTATTATCTGTACAACTGATGTACAGATAATAGTATCTGTATCTGAACAACTGATGCTACTATTTCTACTACTACCTCTACTACTACCAATATGACTACTACTACTACTACCATTATTGCAACTTCTTATTTATCATTACCAATATTATTACTACTTTTACTACTGCTACTTCTACCATTATTACAACTACTTATTTATCATTACCAATATTTTTACCACTATTACTACTCCTACCTACTACTACCATTATTACAACTACTTATTGAAACAGCCAATTAGGGGGCCCCCACCTTTTTCAAGGCACCATTATACATACCATCTTCTTAACTACTAAATTAATATTTCTCCTACCTACATATACAAATGTTGCTATTAGTACAACCTCTATTACTGTTCCTACAACAATTTCTATTACTTCTACTCCTACCAGTAGCACTATAATGCCATTTATTTTTCTAGTTGTTAGTTCTGGTTTATTTGTAGAGTAATCATTATGCATCATCATGCAGCTTTGTGTAAAGTTCCTCCATGGCTTTGAATATCTTTGATAAGCTTTGATAAATCCCAGATTTCCCTGGTATGGATGTCCTGTCAGCAGTGTTTTGAGCTTCCTGTGTACTGTGTTATATACAGTTGATGAAAACAGTGGACGGTGGTTTACCATACTTTACTTGTCAGTTGCTGGTTACAAGGTTGTTTAGTTAAAGGCTGCAGAAAATATTTAGCCACCAGTGTAGATCGGAACTACAGCGAGCGTTTCAGAGTCAAACAAAATAAAGTTTATTTATTGGGGATCCCGGGCTTTTGTAAACACTGCGGTGACACAGCGGTGACATGGCTTCATTATTGTCAAAGTGAGTAACATATCTACGTCTTTGCTTTAAACACTACTTAATGGGAAATTTTCTTTGTTTAATTATAGAAGTTTTTCTTCACTTTATCTTTCTGTAAATGTTTGGTAAAAATAATATTTATGCAGAAGTGGTCAGGGTTAGCTTACCTAGAAAAAAAGTTTTTGGGTGGACTGACGGTCAAAGTAGACAGAAACCCTAACTAAATGACATTTATATAAAAACAATGTTTTTTCATCCTTTGTGGCATCTAAGTGCTTTTGATCCCTCTATAACCACTTCCTGTCTACATGGATGCCGTAAAGTGAGAGTTGCATGGCATTGCTTAGGATTGGTATATTTATGGTGACAATATTGGATCATGTCTGTACTATGTGTCTTGAAGCTCGAATGACAGAATTACAACACAGGAGCACCAATGAAAGTCAAGTTTGCCAGATAATGGCATTATGTATACACAAATACCGCAATTTTATGGTTTACTCTATTTTGAAATGGGATAAAAGCTGAAAAGATCATCACTTTTCAGCATGATCAAAACTTTCAGAATTGAATGTGTGATTGCTGTGTTTGCCAAGTGGTGATCATCATGGTTCATTGTTACCATGAAACTCATGCCATTTGCCTCTTGAAAGTGACAACCTCATAGCCTGCAATGGAGATAGGTTTGTTCCAAGCATCCACCATTGCCAATTTGAACTCTTATCGCCATTAAGGAGATCTGCTTTCGGTATTGAATGATGTGATTGCCATGTTTGTCAAGTGGTGATCATCATGGTTCATTATTGTCATAAAACTCTTGCCACTTAAAGAGGGCATATCACCATACTTTAAAAGGGCAGGTACCTAAAGCAAAAGTGTATCTTTTTTCCATAAATTGGGGATGGCTCTCCCTTCTGTGTTTACTGCCACAGTAGTAAAGACAGAATGAGAAACCCAGAGCCTCCTGCGATACCTATGCCACATATCCCAGGAGGCTTTAGCAGGGTGCACAGAAGTGACTTTTCCTGCAATAAAGAAAAAAATACTGATCTTACACATGTGCAGTGAGATCTGCACTTTTTTTATATTTACAGTAGGATACGTCTCCCGATCTCACACTGCACAGGCTTGAGATTAGTTGACGTAGGCAGAAGCCGGAAGATGACGAAAGAAGTTGGTTGTGCTCTGTGGAAGAATCTAGGATGGTGCCACTAGATGCTTGTAACTTTCTGGGTTGCACAGTCACCCTTGTTCAACCCACTTTCCATGGAGTCCTGGCTGGCATGTGCACAGTTTACTTTACCTATCCAATAATGTATTGTTGAAGATGGCACAGCATCAGGAATTAGGAAAGCTTTGTTTGCTAGGGACGTGGGACTAGTGCTGGAGAACATAAAAGAGAGACGCCAGTACAGACACAAAATAAAAGCAACTCACAACTCTACAGTCACCTCCAGAGTCCCCACCTACCAACTACTCCTCTGAGACTGTCTAAGGGGAACCTTCTCTTGACAAGTACCAGCCCCTGTAGGCTGGCTGCACTTGGGTGAATTTAGCTAGCACAATCCTTCTACCAAAATTGTCTGCCATTTGGCACCAGTGAATAATTGCTACACATAGGCATCCTACTACCCAAAATTAGATGTTAAGTGTATCGGAGTGAAGTGTTTTGGAGTGAACTTTCTGTTCTTCTGAAGAGCATCACCTGCTGGTCATCACTGGTAAATATGGGACAGTAATATATACCATTACATAGTGAAAAATTTAAAAATAATATTGTAATATTGTCATTTTTATAAGGACATTTTTTTTTTTACTAAGAGAAACAATCCTGTATGTTTGTATTACTTTGCTGTCCCAGCCACCCTAGAAGAGGCTTTTGTAAAATAACTGCAGTGCTGCAGTATTTCTTTTACAGAACTTCAAACATGGAAAGCATCAAAGCAAACCTTCCTAGCCAAGGCTAAATGTATCCATTGTGCACCCCTCGGCCTCTTCTGTACACCCTCTGTGTAATTTCTTTCTCTTTGAAAAAAATCTTTGTAAACCAGGAATAATTTGTGGTCCTTAATAAGTAAACTTCATTCATAACTGTGTCAAACATTTCCTAGTTGAAAGGAAAAAGGATTCAACGTGTAGCTGTAAAAAATACAGTTCCCTATTGTACCACTGTGCTTAATTCACGGAAGAAGCCGGTCAAGTCAGAAAGTCAAAACAACAAAATCCAGTAGCCTATAATTGGAGCAATTTATTCCCAGGCTCAGCCGCAGATCAGCACTTTATCACAGAGAGGGGAGAATCTTCCGCGCCGATGTGTTTCTAATGTATGGGCTTACCTAAATATTAGCTCTTAGAATGAATGAAGAAGGAACCAAAATTCCACACTGAAGGCAAATGAATATATTTCATACAAAGAAAAAAAGGCAATGATTAAACAAAAGTGCTAATGAATCTGGTTAAGTACATTTATAAATCTAAATAGTATAAAATATATATAGGATGAAACAGAGTGTATATTTTTACACTTCTGTGCTGCAATGTAGGTGGCCTTGGAGCTTCATATATCACTATTAAAGAGGACCTACCAGTAGGCCCTGACTCTTTCTTCCAGTAAATAATTATTCCTGCACAGACTTCCACCTCCCCCTTTAAGATAATGTAACTTAAATTCCCACTACCAACTCCAGTGCATGTTTATTTCATAGCTATTGCAGCAGCGTCCCTTAGTGTTTACATCTTACCTATCACATTAGCCGTGCTTGTGCAGCAACACCCCATGGTTTGGTCCTATTCATGGCTATTGGATTGCACAGACATGGCCACCACCAGAATAAACTTCTGAACCTGCTAGGACCAGTTAAGGTCATCCGACATATGGACGACTCCTAGATACGAACAGGCCTTCCCTGCTCGCTCCTGTGCAGGACGGATGCTTGAAGGGGGGAGGGGAGGTTTGCATGAAAAAATCTTTTGCTAAACACAGCTGAGGTTGTGGGTGATCTTAGGGGGGTGAGCTTTTCTGCAGCCTTTTGTAACTCTTTATTGACCAAGACAAACTCTGCAGTTGTTTGTTTTTGCATATCAAAGCACAGCTTGCTCCAGAAATGAATAAATGTCTAAGCTTTATAAAGATTTTTTTTTTTTGCTTTGTTTGTAACTTAACAGTGAGGATTTTATACAGTAACTGACACCATGCTGCCTAATATTATGTTGAGACAAACATCTGTCCTAATTGCATTTATTAAAATATAGTACCTGTTCAACTTAAGAACAAACCTACACTCCCTATCTCGTATGTAACCCCGGGACTACCTGTATACCCCCAAGTAGGCTGAAGTGGTCAACTAGAAGTAAATATGCCCAGGTTGGGGTTCTATGTTTAATTGACCTAATGGTCTAGATAGGGGACTTAGGGGCCCCTCTAATAAAAGGTTCATTGTTCTTTAATCTGAACTTGCCAACCACTAGGATAAAGTTTAGGAGGAAGCCTTCTTTGGATTTAAATTTTACTTTTTTGCTGTTCAAAAGTAGATTTGACCTTGATGAATATGTAACCTATGACTATATAACCCTCTTTAAGATAATTTAATTTAAAATCCATCCACCAATCCCAGTCTATGTTTATTGGACTGCGATTGCAGCGCCTCCCTTAGTATTTTTATCTCACATCAGCCGTGCAGCAACTCTCTGTGGTTTGGTTCTATTTATGTCTATGATATTTCACAGACATGGCCACCATCAGAATAGACCTCTGCTCCTGCAATGTATACACCCCAGTAGGCCCCCTAGAAGTAAGTATGCTTCAGGATGGGGTTCTAGGTTAAGTTAACCTAGAGGTCTATATAGGGGGGCCCTATTATTATCCAAGGTGAACCTGCCAGCCATTAGGATAAAGTTTGGGATGAAGCCTACATTGGATCCTACTTAATCACCATTCAGTAGTGGATTTGACCTGGATTAATTTATATCCTATAATCTACTGCACAACCTAACCTTAAGGGGTTACTATGGCCTAATACCATTAGAGAGGTCTTTAGGTGATGCCAATGACAAAATATGAGCAATGACATCACTGGGAATTCCCTGTGCTATTAGCAGGTCAAGGTATCCAGTAACATGGTTGCCACTGGGCAGGGAATCTGTCATTTAGCTTTTGTAGTGCAGTAGGTTGGCTTTGTCAGTCATCACTTGTCGTGAATTATTTGGATTTATGTCCAAGACAAGCAGGTGAGCTCTGTATTTAATGGTCCTTTAGCTGTTGAGTTGGCACCAGTGACAGCATTGCTAATGTTACATGACCCTAAAGCAGGAACTACAAGATGCTCCTAATTTTACTAGCCATAATAGGCTCCTCTGTGCGCCTGTCTGAAAATGGTAACTAGATGCCTGACCTTTAGTCATCCTCACTTGGCCCTCTCATGGGACGGGTCACTAAATGGATCTTAGGTTTAAAATCAGTTTAAAATGAAAAAGGGATTAGAGAAGTACACTAAAAAGGGTTTTCTGGGCAATACTATGCATACGTTGGGTTCTGTTCTTGGAAAGGGCTAAAATTTAAGATATTCAATAAACATGGATGACTTAGAATTGCCCTTTACATGATCTTGACAAAATATCTGACTCTGCGTTCTGTTGATCGGTCACTCATTCCACTCATGTCTAAACTAATTCCAGCAACAAGAGTCAGCTTTGATGGTGAGAAGTGGTATGGTAACATATCTATACTCACTGGAGCCACAGGAAGTGTTTTCTGACATTAACAGCCTTTTTGCAGAGTAGGAATTTTACCTCTATCTTACAGCAGCCGCTGTCTGGTTAATTTCACATGTGACAGCTGTCTGTGACAACTATCACTTCTGGCTCTGGCTCTGTCTGGCTTATTTAAAGATTGGGGGACCAAAATACTAATTGCTTTACATTAAGGAGCTGCTGGTAATGACCACAAAGTTCATGGGCTTCCTAGAACTTTGGGTGCTGATTCTGTATAGGTTATTCTTACACAGTATTTATATAGCGCCATCATATTATGCAGCGCTGTACAAAGTCCATAGTTGTGTTACCAGCCGTCCCTCAAAGAAGCTCACAATTTAATGTCCCTACTATAGTCATATGTCGTTAATGTAATCTAAGGTCAATTTAGGCAGAAGCCAATTAACCTAACTGCATGTTTTTGGGATGTGGGAGGAAATGCACGCAGACAACCTGCAAACTCCATGCAGATAGTGTCCTGGTTGGGATTCGAACCTAGTGCTGCAAAGACTGGAGTGCTAACCCCTGAGCCACAGTGCTGCCCATGTAGGTTGGTGATTTACAAACATTAATATAATATATGGCATGTACAAAGTAAATTCTCAGCCTTTTTCTTCCCTTGTATGACTTTTTTGATGTCAAAACTCTGGTACAGAGTCTCCAGCAATTTTTGAAATGTAGTCACAAAGATGTGAGGCATGATTTATCAAAGTTCTCCAAGACTAGAGAAGATACACTATCATGGGTGAAACTGGGTGATCCAGCAAATCTGGAATAGATCCAGGAGTCCAGGAATAAAAACATTTGCCAAATAATAGCAAATTCCTACAGTTTTGCCACATCACCCAGGTTCACCCATAAAAGTCCACCTTCTGAAGTCTTGGAGAACATTAATAAATCAGGCCCTTTGTGTAGCTTGCAATCTTTGTATACCTATACAAGGAGCATCATGTAGCACAATTTATATAGGAAATAGACTCATCAGTGCAAAAATTAGAAATGCAATAATTATGAGGCAGGTTTGATATGACACTTTTGATATTTACAAATTATAGTGGTCTATATACCAGACAATAAGGAGGGACAACTGATGAGGAAAAAGGAACAGAAGGACAATGTCCCAATAAAGGGACTGTCTCTCTAAATCAAGGACATCTAGGAGCAATGGATGTCCATGGACAACAGATGACAGTTTCCTAGTTCCTCTCCTTATCCAGTTTCAGCGATGGTACAATATCTTTGGGTCTGTTAACCTCCCTGGCAGTATGATTATTTTGTATTTTTACGTGTCAAATCGGTACATTTGACGTGTAAAATACTTCCAATTTTAAATTTCCTGCCAGTAATGCCCAACAACGCCCCCCCCCCAACACACGCCCCCCGGCTGCACACAGGTTGCATGCCCAGCCGCATTTGTTTCCCCTAGTCTCTCGTCTCCAATGCTCACACACCGGGATGTGAGGCTTGGGGAGGCAGATGCCGGGCATCACCAAGAGGACCTGGATACCGGTCTGGCATCACTGAAGGATGCTGCTGGCTTGTCAGGACCAGGTAAGTCCTCAATTTCACCCCGAGTGTGGATCGGAGTTACCGTTGTCTATAAAGAAATTTCACACCAAGCCACACCCTAGAATACCGCCAGGGAGGTTAATATCACTTTAATAATAGTGTTATCATTAATAATAATAATAATAATAATAATAAACAGTATTTATATATCACCAACATTTTACATCTGAAAAGTCATAATACAGGGTAGCACCTTATTGCCATGGATCATGATGTTACGTCTATTTATTAATTCATTTTTATAGCACTATTCTGCAGCCGTTTACAGAGTGTGTAACCACTGACTTTCAGAGGTGCTCACAATGAAATGTCCCCACCATTGGCATCTATTATAAACATTATTACTATTAATTATTATTATTAACTATTACCATAGTCTAAGGACAACCTTCAGGGAAAGCCAAATATTCTACTAGTAAGTGATTATGATGCGGAAGGTAACCAAACAGGCACTTGCCTGGAACTCCATTCCATTTGTCTATGTGTTGAACGTGCCATACCATTCAGCTTTGATTTGACGAGGTCATCAGTTGGCAGTTTTCAGTAACATTACACCCAGTATATAATGTAATATCTGTGTTCTAGGAATTGTGCCTGCTCTACTCACGTTCTATGAAGATAACAGTGCTTATATAAGTGAAAAGAGATGTCAGAATCTTTAAGGTGTTATCTGCTTGTGTTTATATTTTGCATAACTATCGACATGTTCACATACTTTGCAGAGACATTTATCTGCTGAGCCTTTGAATGTAAACACACACTGTAAGGAAGGCATGTGCAAATCACGTGAAGCTGAAGGCTCTTTTCAAGAGCGGCCACATTCATTCTAATGAGGGTCACGTGTTCTCATGTGTTCTTCTTGCAACACATTTGGGGATAAAATATATAGAAGTTAATTTTTAAACTGTATCCACAGCCAAAACATTTTAGTATTGGATAGGGTAAAGTTAAAACTCCTGAAAGGTATGTTGCTGTCTGGGTTCTTTTGGGAAAATTTGATCTCACTTTTTTGTAAATGGAGACACAACAAGACACGAAGTGAAATGTCTACAAAAGGAGAGGAAATCCCTTCTTAGACAGTTGTAACCAGAACATATCTCCCCATTTGGGACCCAGTGGGTTTGATTAAGTCTTTCACTGTTCACTTCATAGGGTTTGATTGCGCAGAATTTGGTGAACTTGCCGACAACCAAAAACAAACTCAAGCCAAGCACGTTTGTCCATCTCTAGTGGTCATTGAAAAATCTTTTTTTTATCTACTTTGACTGCTGGTGTGTTTTGAGCAAGTTCCACTGTAGCAATTTAATTTAAACTTAGTGAACCGGTTGTGTATTAGAATGGTAAATGGTTTTAACCCCTCTTTAGGGGAGATTTTGGGGAGATTTCTCAATACTTCATATCCCGGGGACACACAAAGAATCATAAAAAAGTCCTGGATCGAGGTGGAATACTTTCTAAGCAATTGTCACCATAACAATCTTACCATTGGAAGATTTCCCCTCACTTTGTGCTACTGTGCCCAATCAAAAATGTTGGATTTCCAATACCTACCCCTACTGGTGACACGGATCCCCAGGTAAAATATTGAAAGTGAATCTCTTCAACAAATCACAGGCAGCAAATACATTAACACATCTTGTTGAATACAGGTAAAGTTTATGCTTGTGCTAGACTCAAATTTCTTTCCATGATCTGAAAGGGACCACCCAAAAGGGCTCCTAAAAGGGCTACTAAACCCCTATCCAGGTTATGTCAGATCAATCTTGCTAGAAACAAATTTTCATTGTAATTTCCAATGAAAGATGAATGAACATTATGTTCTTTGGGGTGGGGGGAAAAGCAAGCTGAACCCCTCTGTGCTCTCTTCTATGGGAGTACACAGTGGTCATTCATGATTGCTCATTCTTCAATCTGCTGTGGTGGATTGATGAACGACATCAGAGCTGTGCACACGCCAAGCATGATTGTTCATCTGAGACGACAATTATCTAACGTGTGTAGATAGCTTTAAGATCTACCTACAACTCTCTAGACTCCTTTAATCACAAATGATAAGACACCAAGTAATTCAACACTCCTCCTTTTCTCTATTACTAAGAACTCAACAGGAGTCCTAAATTATTCCATACTTTATCCAGAAAATGGTTTAGGATTACATAAATATTAAACTACCTGCACCCACTCCAAAAAGTAATTTTTTAAAACTTAGCATAACTCGGGGTCATTTGTAGAAGAATAGAACCAGTTGGTGCTGTAGCTTGTTTTTGGTTTCCTTGAAACTAACAGCAATGTTGGAAAGGCATCTGGGGACCCCAAAACCATAAACAGTCCCTCCAGTAGCGACTCAGAAACAATGGTGCCTTCAGAACTGTTCCTGGGACAGGACTTGCTTTAAAAGCCTTTTCAGTAATCAGTGTATTCCATCATTAGCAAGTGGTTAATGTCAACATTAGCTGGTTAAAGATGTTATCATGTACAGTGTCTAATCATGGGTATAGCCTAAAGGGGTAGTGATTTGTGCCTAATGGAACTGCATCACCGCATTACTGTACGAGGCACCTAATGAATGTACATTAGGAAATCATCAGCAATACGGAGGGGGGCACTCCAAACAAAGTTCAGCTAAAGACTTATTTAAACTTTCAACCTCCTGCATTGCATTCCATCAAACTGGAAATCTGAGAAGTAACCACAAATGTATAGCACTTATTGAGAAGTCTGATTAAAACCATTTACGCTCTTCATCTCCACATGGACAATGCGCAGGAAGTACGCTATTGGCAAGCGCAGCATGGCTGCTAACTCCGTCAGAATGAAACTGGATATTTTCTATATTTTTCTTGCCAGCCTCGCTATTATCCCTTATTTCAAAGAGCCCAGTGGTACATTTGGCTTTATTATAATAGACTAATATATGATTTACTCATTCATTCATTCCTATGGTCGTGTTTTTTTTTTTTTAAGACATTTGATCATATGTGAAAAGCTAAAATGACCGACTTTTTTTAAAGCATAGCTTTAGGCAAGTAGCTAACTTTACAGTAAAATACATTTAGGTAAACATTTTTTTAATGGCCAAGGATTTGTCATTCTGTTCAGACATTTTTTCAAAAGTTGCTGCTTCTGACCTTATTTTTCCTTATAGGTAAAGCTGTATAACACGGTCAGTCATCTGGCTAAATTTGTAATAAGATTGTAACAATGCTGTCACTTCTTCCAAAGGGGAATTTAGGGGGTTTAGTACAGGGATGTATTTTTTATTGCTTTGTCCAGACTTTATCTTTAAATTCATTTTTAATATATATCTATATTACTGTTAGGGATGAGCGAGGGAGAATGGCCTTTGTAAATTTGTACGGCGAGACTGAATTTTTGGGACCTACAAGACCAATCAGCTGCACTCCTCTACAAGACCAATCAGCTCCGCATAAAGTTTCTCTATCCAGGAACACAGTGTGAGTCTCGCTGGCTGCTCATGAATGAATGCAGCGTGGGAAAAATCCTCTGATTTTTCCCACGGCCGCGTTTATTTATAAACGCAAGCTGCATGACTCATTCTGGGAGGAGGAGTATCGCGGCTGCATTTATGAATGAAGCCGTGAGAATCCTCCTCTTAGTGAGAGATTCCCGGGCACTGCAGGTCAGAATGAGGGCTTGCCCTCATTCTGACCTGTAGTGCCCGGGGATCGCTCACTGACAGAAGGATTCCCACGGCTGTATTTATGAATGCAGCTGTGATAATCCTCCTATAGTGATTTCTGATGGTTTTCACCGAAATTTCTGGAACCTATTGGAACTTTGAGGAAATTTTTGTGAGAATGGCAGAGGCATTCTCGCTCATCCTTAATTACTGTTCAAATAAAAAAAAAAATGCAATATGACACTGTGCTGGCTTTCCAACTCAAGGCTTCTGGTAATATTAAAATTAAACATTTTTTTCTCCAAAAATGGAAATGGTGTTTTTAGGACTTTTAGGGCACCTTCATTAAAGACATCAATTAAACATAATTTATTCCAAACCAACTTTAAAACAATAAAACTTTGACATTGGTACATTAAGATGTCATTACATTCATCAAAAACCCATATGTTGTTTAGGTGTTTCGCAGCTACCTGTTCTGCTTCCTCAGAGGAACTCTGTAATGGGAGAAATCCATTATAAATTGGACAATTATCTTGTAAAAGAAGGATGTATCCAGCAAACCTTTCCAATGGCTTACACGGTAGGTGCCCAGCCAGATGAGGATGTGAATGGCCTTGACACATGCATTTAAGGAGTCCCACCCACAACGAAGACCCTTTTCTATGCCTCCCATTTCCTTTAGGTTTAGGACACTAACTCTACATGTTCCTCCTAAAATTGGACTTATACTGATTTTACTTTATTTAACTAATTGGATTCCAGTATCACATGTGAAAATTATTATCAGACTGCGTGCATATTTCCTGACATGAACAATGAGAAAAAAAAGAGCAATTAGATACAAGGGATATGTCCATGACACCTTGGATTCTAGGTAGGCTGAATGATACTGGGCATCTTTCATCCCAGGACCTTGTTATGTGATGGAGCTTAATGCATGCAGACAACAGCTGTAGATAGAAGGTGAGCATTGAAGCAAATGTGAATTGTTGGAGAGATAAGAAAGCAGTAAAACACAGAGAAGCCTTGGGCTACGTACACACGCGCAATAATTGTCGTTAGAACTAATCGACTAACGATCGATCGTCTGATAATCGTTTACAAAAAAAAATGGCCAATGACGTTGATGAACAAGGAATATCACTGGAAACGAACAACCGTCCAGCCGGATCTGATTGGGGGACGATTGTTTGCTATCTATTGTGAGTAATGATTGTGAATTGTTCTGCGGTACACTTTCTCCTTTACATGTCACTTCCTGCATCATTCAAACAATGGTATAAAGTGTGTGTACATTATTAGTGGATTATATTTGAATGATTGTATTGTTTCAGCATATACAGAATCGTGCACTATACGATTATCAAAATAATCGTGAATAATCGTTGATCGGCCGATTGTCGTTCATTTTCTAACAACAATTATTGCACGTGTGTACATAGACTTGGACTTTTCTATGCAGCTAGGGGTGTGACCCTGACCCCCTTGGCTCATAGGTTAGTTGGCCGAATGACATTTGGTATCATTCACCCCAGAAGAAGACCTTGCTGCTTGATGGAGAGTGGTTTATGTAGACAACAGCCTCATATTGTAACAAAATGAGAAAATAAGCAAGGAGAAAGAAAGCATCAGCAGCAAGACACAGAATAGCCGTGGGTTTCCGGTAAGGGGTGTCCATGACACTCTGGAGCTAAAGCCCTGTACAGCCGTACAATGAACATCAGAGGATGGAAATGATGATTCATGATCACACATTGCCATTCTATTCCATGAAGAGGGGAAGGAAGCCCCTAGCAGCACCTCACTGTTCTTATATCCGTTCGAGATAACATTAATGGCTCCTGATCGGCTGTTCATCAATTCGTGGATATGGTGGATTGATAAATGACATAAGGGGAACGCTGTATACATGTCAAAGTTTCTCATCATCATCTGACCTGTGTACATGATGCAGTATGAGTACATAGCACAAGCCAAGTACTGCAGCAAAGGTGAAATGTCTGAGCTTTGCACATCAGAATGGTCATGGAGTTTGTCATTTTCTAACAGAGATAACCACTAGAGGGAGCATTTTCCAGATTGTATATATATAAAAAAAATTAAAATATGGAACAGTAAAAAAGTACTATAATAAATCAATGTATGTTTGCCTTTAATTTTACTAATACGGACCTTAGTGTGACCCTGTTTAATAATGAATAGAACAAAATGTTTATTGCCTCTTAGATATACTGTTGTCTTTTTTGTTTTTTTAATATATAGGGTTTGCCCTCTTTACATTGTTCAGCCGGTTATGGCTCTGTTTACTGATAGCATATCTGAAGCCATTATTTGGTGGTTCATGAAACTTTCAAGTACCCAAACCACTTGATGGGAGACACAGTACATCTCCATGAATTTATCATAAGTCCGTCAAGCATTCAGTAATTATACTCTGAACTTTCTCAAAGTATTCCGAAAATGTAGTGATAACCAGAATCCTCTTGTCTTCCAACCGCAGTGCTTTCTACATTCTTTCATGTGTGGATTGCAAAAGCTGCATACTGTATTCTCCTTCTTCCAAGGTCCCTTATCTCTGACTTCAAATGCCTGTCCTTGCTGATAATCTCCCTTTCCCTCCATAATTGGCTGGAAAGCAGGCCTTGCGTCAAGGATTTCAGATGGAAAGTATCGGCTGATAAGTTTGTCTCTGTCCTGAGATATTTTTATATAATAAATCACTTTAAAGAAATACACATTTCTTCCAGAGACACCATAAGGAGATAAAACACTTAAGTTTAATTTAATGAACAATAAATAGTCCATCATTTTCTTGCAGCTCAGGCTTTGATTCCAATGGTTACATCATAAAGGGTAGAAACGATAAGGTTTTATGTAAACAGCATCCATATGGTTCAGTTTGTAGGATGACATACATGAGAATCATTAAGTGGTTGTAGATGGGGATGAGTAAAAACAAATCAGTTTTTATTTTCCTTAATTTTTAGAAAAAATAATACTATTTTTTTTTATAAAATGCATCAGTGTCAATTTGAAAGTAACATAATTTGGGGGGATTTTAAACAGTTTTTGGTACTTTTTTTCAATTTAAAAAAAATTCATAGACTAAAGTGTAAAGATTAAAATAAATGAATTGATTTCATAAACATAAAAAAATTACCCTTACCTTCAGGACCTGATTTATTAAAGTTCTCCAAGGCTGGAGAGGTTACGCTTCCGTGAATCCGGGTGATCCAGCAAACTTGGAATGGATTTCCTAAAAGTAATTTGCTATTTGTTAGCAAATGTTTTGAATCCTGGACCAGATCCATGTTAGGTTTGCTTGGTCACCCGGCTTCACCCAAGTGTGTCCACTCCAGTCAGAATTTAATAAATTAATAAATTCTGTTCTGGATTCTTTTTTCTTTATGGCACAGAGGGTCACCGTTACAGATAGCCAAAAAGATCATTGGTGTCATCTAAACTGACCTGAGAGGTACATACTGCTCACGGAACCCCTACAAATCAACGAGGAACAACTAGGCGCCGGCATCTTCTTTTGGCTTTTGCTTTCGTCAGCCGATCTCACACTGCGCAGGCGTGACATTAGATGATGTTTCCTCCTGTAAATGTTAAAAAATCATAATCTCATTGCACATTGCAGGAAAAGCCCCTTCTGTGCATGCCCGCAGAAGAAGCAGCCCAAAGCCTCCTGGGATACATAAGTAGTAAGGCTGTAGTACTAATAAATACATATAAAAATATTTTGTAATACAAAGTACTATAACAATCAATCATTGAGTTAAGGTTTAGACCTACCAGACCTGTCCACGCTCTCTGGCAGGGGCACATGAATCTGATAACTGATTAAATAAAGCTCCAAATTCTAGCACATAAACTAGTTCTATATTAGAAGTGCTTTATACGCTTTCTATTAATTGTACAGCGCTGCGTTATATGTTTACGCTATTAATCCTGTTTAACAAGAATAATAATTACAAGAAATTGTAGTTACAGAGTTTGATTGACCCATTTTCAAGTCAGTACAATTTGCATGCCATTTACATACACAATTTTTGTTTTGCATCACACTAGGCATCTTTATTTTATGTATATATTCAACCAATTTATTTAGGTAGCGGCTGTCATCTAGATGTATGTTCATGGTTTCTTCAACTTATATTCATTGCCAAAAATAACTGCAAATGAGATTTAAAGGAAAATGTTTTTTCCCATGGATAAAGAAAAAAAAGCTCATAATAAATGAAATATACGGATCTAATCTATTTGAAGTTGTGCAGTCCTTCGCTTGCACAGAGCGTGGCAGGAACTTATCATGATAATTTGCTGAACTTACTGAGCTCAATGTTTATTTTTGAAGGCTCTTACACGGCACAACTGATGTCTGGCCAACAAAACCTTTGAACTCTGTTTAATATTTATGTAAACACAAGAATACTTTAAACGCTGATATTTTTTCAAGCCCGCTAAATGAATTTCTGACGATGGGCGACTTTCCTATCCATGTATTGAACTTGTTAATTAAAGACATCCGGTCTTTAGACTAAGAAACATGATGTTAATATTGCAGACCTTGGGTAGAATGTTGGGGTAAATTAGACACTTGATAAATTAATGTCTGCCTTAATTCCAAATTCATTTGTATGGGTTTATAGTAATGGGTACCAAATGCAACAAATTATGTCATCGGCCTTCATTTCTAGATACTCAAAGTCAACCTTTCTCAACCTTTTTACTTTAGACCAGTGTTTTTCAACCAGGGTTTCTCCAGACATTTCTAGGGGTTCCTTGAGCTATGAGTAATTTGTGACTCACAAGTCAGTTGAGGTGACACCAATTATTTGTAAGGATGGCATTATTCCTTGAAGAACAAAATATCTATAGAATTGTTTCTAAACCAGGGTTTTGTTAAACCCCTGGGGTTCCTTCAGAGGTTACTAGGGGTTCCTTGAGCAATCTGTACCTCTCAGGTAAGTTTAGGTGACACCAATGATTTTTTTGGCAATCTGTAAGGGTGACATTCTTCCCACTGGCCAACAATGTAAGAGACATTCTTTCCATTGACCAGCACACTGTAGATATAGCAATTGCAACAGAGGTTCATTAGAACCTGAAAATTATTTTAAAGGTTCACTCGTATTGGTAAGGTTGAGAAAAACTGCCCTGGAGGAACAGGTAAAATAATTTTCAGGTTCCAGGGAGCTCCGGCCAAACTAATTTATTTGGGGGTCATTGGGAAAATGCCCCTTACAATGATGGTTAGTGTGAAGAATATTCCCTCTACAGTGGTGGTCCAAATACCACACTTATGGACAGCTAAGAAGATCATTAGTGACATGCTTGTGCCTCTGCCAAGTGGTGCTAGACTTGGAAATTTGCTGGCACCATTAGATAGTATGACAGTCAACCAAAGCTTAAGGAACCCCTGTAAACCTCTAAAGCAGATGTTCTTACCTTTTGATGACTCAAGACCCCCAATGGACTGTCCAATATGGTCCCCCACCCCCTTTACTTGACTGCCAAAATAATCTGTAGTGCTGTAATAAGCTTAAGGAACCCCTGTAAACCTCTAAAGCAGATGTTCTTACCTTTTGATGACTCAAGACCCCCAATGGACTGTCCAATATGGTCCCCCACCCCCTTTACTTGACTGCCAAAATAATCATCACCATTCTTTATTTTAGTTGCCAGTATGACTTCCAAATATGTCAACAGCTTGAATTTACTGTACTTTAGATATGGATAGCTAGGAAGAGACATTGAAATAAAATCATAAGCATTGAATAATCTAGAAGATTCTATCGTGTTCCATTCACGTACTACCCAAATATAAATTATTACATTACATAAAATAAAAACAATACCCAGAGATCAAGTCCAATACCCCCAGCATTTCCTTCCCATACCAACAAGGGGTAAAGATACCCCAGGTTAAGAACCCTTGCTCTAAAAGAACTCAATGAAATGTCAGATTGTAGACATTAGCACATAATGAAAATAGTTTTGCTTTTGAGTCCATTATTTGCTCTGATGAAAAAATATTCCCCAAATATAATAGTCAACTATAAAAAGGGGTCCTGTTCTTTAGCTGAAGAACAGCAATAGAATTTCCTATGGTTGAAGCCTGGACTCCTTGAGAGACCCTTTGTGATTGTATTGTCCCAGGAAGTAAAGAAATCATTGTGCCCTGTGATTGTCAAGTTTGCTGTGCAACCTGTATTTTTTGGTGAGCAATGGAAGCCTCTGTGCTTCTTTAATGACTTAATGAATGAATAAAGTTTGCTTCAAAGAGGCGCTGCCATCTTGTCCATGCAAGGTAAAGTGATAGTGCCGCTTCAAATGGCATCCCTTCACCCATTATACCTACCTAACCAACACTTCTACGCAGCTCCTTCCTCATCTGTAGCCTGTGAAAATACACAAAAGCACCAAGTTTCTTACCAAAGGAAGCCATGTCCTAAGGGGTCAGTAGCCTTGCCATCACTATTAGGACCAATGGTTGGTACATACAGGAGAAATGTTTTGGAGCTTGTTTGTGTAGACTTGATGGACCACTTGGTCTTTTGCTGCTGCCACTCTTCCAGGTTTCTATGAGTTAGGATGGAGTGTAAAAATCCTGTGCATACTGCAACACACGTTAAAGTTTTACAATATAACATGGACTAATCTTCCACTGAGTCTGCAATCATGATTGTAAAAGGATTTGTGAAGAAAGGTGGGGTAAAAGCAGGCAACTCTGTCAGCAGCAATTGGGCCAGCCTTGCATTCATCCCTGGGTAACCATGGTAGGGAATTATTAAAATATTTCCTATCTCAGATAGATTGGCGCACCATTATCTTATGTCCAGGGGTCCCAAAAGTTAACTAGTAGTGATAGAAATATGTGGAAATTCAGAACTGACCAAAAATGTGCCTCGGCTTGGACCTTTAATGTTTTATTTCCCATTATTTGAATATTACAGGTTGAAAAAACGAGGCTCAGACACAAAATGTGTTTGATGGAAATACGGAAAGTCTTGGCTGACAAGATGTGTTGGAAATATTGTGTCTTCCTACTTTCAGATATCAGTTGTTAGGTGCAGAAACCATTGCTCTAGGGGTCACATTCATTGTATGTTGTAATTGTCAATTACAGGCAGTGACAGGAAAAAGGAAAGAGAAGAATAAAACAATTCCAGCAGGAAGTACAGAAATTCCAGATGTTGTGTCACTTTTTGCCATCTCTATAATAAAGAGGAAGCAGCTGCAAACCTAATGTATGTTGTATTTACACAATGGGCACATCAGACTCCAAGTCACCAAAATATGTCAGCCTAGCCATTGTAAAGAGGAATTGTATAAGAAGTCCAGCAGCTGGAGCTATTATGAAGCCTTAAATGTAAATTGGCAAATATATCAAAGTAAAGCCGTAGGGATTATATACAAAAACATAGAAATTAAAGGGGGTTGTAGCATAGCTGAGGGATGGCAGCTCTTGCCACTGACAATATAACTTCTGTGGGTGCAAGATAAAGTTACCACCTACCCCAACATGACTCCAGTCCTGGCATCTTACAAATATCCCTTCCCTCATCCCATAATGTGAAAGGATCTATGTATATCTAGTAGTAGTTAATCACATTTCATCTCCTAGATTGTAAGCTCTTCGGGGCAGGGACTTCTCCTCCTGTTCCACTGTCTGTATTCGTCTGTCATTTGCATCTTCTATTTAATGTACAGTGCTGCGTAATATGTTGGTGCTATATAAATCCTGTTTAATAAAAATAATAATAACTTGATATTTTTGTAATGATAATTATAATAATGTATTGCAGCCTATCCAAGCTGCTTCTTCAGTTCTACCAATGTAGGAAATGCAGATAGATATTCATTGTCCAAGATTGGGAAGTGTTATATTAGCATAATCCCATCCTTGGTGTCAGGAAGTTTGCATAGGTGTTATATTTTGAATAACTTGGGATTTTTTGTAGTCTTCAGAGAGAAATGGAAATAATGCCAATTGAAAACAGAACATGAGATCCAAAGAACACAGATAGTTTTAATTTTTTTTTAATGGATCTTTCAAAATACTTTAAATTTTACATTCAAAGCCCAACTTGGCCTCTAAACAGCTGACCACCCCCCAAGATACCCCTCTCGGAATTATGGTAATTTATATATATCTTTTTCCAAAGTCTCCAGGGTAGTCATATGATAATGAACAGCGGCCTCTTCTTTAATAGTCCCATCCTGGTGTGGATCAGTCCTCCATAATACCCGGTATATAGAGCAGTGCTGATATGATAATATTAGTGTTGCCTGTGCGTCCATACACTGTAAATAGAGGGCACCATAGTGATGATCCCTCAAGTGCGGGTCCATGAGTCTTGCCATTTAAAGTATCCCCGATGACACTGGGTGTCATTTAACCCAGCAGACTGAGGACATCCCGTGTGGGAAAGAAAATGCTGCAGGGGACAGCTCTGGATTATTGTTAATCATTGCTGCTGTTTTTTTAAATCAGACCTTTTAGCAAAAACATTTAGCCTTACGTTGAACATTACAGACAAAAAGCAAATTTAAAAAAAGTTAATTTTTAGGGTTTATATACATTTTAGGATGCAGTTTTAAATATGACAAGTAATGTGGGCACATAGATGATTTAACTGAAGGGCAAAAAGTTAAAAGTTGAAAGGGGACATTACTTAACAATAGCACCCCTTTCAGTAGGTAAAAAGTTACATTTTATTTTATTCTTTACTGTAGTAAATCAAATGTAATCTTTTTAATAAGTATACTAAAGAAAAACTATATTTCCTGTACTGCCTAACAATCTTGTTTCTTTTTTTTTAGCGACTTAAAGTTCCATTAAGAAGAAATGTGACTACTTTTCCAGCACTCCCGATAACGCTGAGAGGCCAGACCAAAGATTGCCGCCATCATCTCTGCTCCAGGCTCCTTTCACCCTGTCATTTCACAATTTCCTTCCCTGTTATCTTCAAACGTTTTTCAGAAAGCACCTATAATTCAGGAAGAGGGAAGCAGGGCCAGGGTCTGGCAAGCCTGTGTTTTTTTTTAGCCAGCCCTTAAATAGAGATCCTTACACTCAAAGTCACAATTAAGAATCCCGAAGTCTATCTCTTCTTCCTTCAAAGTGCATTTAGTAATGTTCTTCTCACTTGGTGGAGGAGTCGGTAAGAGGCTTGTAATCAGCTCTCTTGTCAATCTGCTTCCTCAGATCATCTTAAATGAGCCCACTTTACCATCACTCCTGCCAAGGCATTTGCTTGGATAAAAAACATAGGAGCATTTGAGAGGTATTCTTAGCTCTTCTCAAGATTATTTTGGAGCCAGAAATCTGAGTACAAAAAAAAAAGCCAACAGTTCATTTATCAAGAACTCAAAGTAATTAACTTGTTCCAGAGTCCACGAATAGCTCATAATTGTAAAAGGGAGCAGGAGTGCTATTTTTGCCTTTACAAGTTTGTCAAGTGTTGTAACTTTTCAGAATCTTTGCTGGGGCAAAATTAAGTCAATCTCCACCAGTGGCAGCATAATGAAGGTTTATTTTTTTAAATAATCGCTGCTTGCTGCATATGTCATTACTAGTATGGGGAGCTGTCTAAACATTTAACTTTCTTTAACAAGAGAAACTATTATAGGCAATGACTTTTAGGTAAAAAGTGAACCCAGCCCATGGTGACTTTTTTTTCTTCAGTTGTTGTGGGCATTAGACGGATAATCATTGCCATAATAAAGTCTTACCATTCATTGATCTCAACATCATCAAATCTTCTTTATTAATAATATTATTAAACATTATTTATTTAGTGCCAACATATTATGTAGCGCTGTACATTAAATAGGGGTTGTAAATGACAGACAGATACAGACAGTGACACAGGAGGAGAGGACCCTGCCCTGAAGAGCTTACAATCTAAGAGGTGGGGAAGCAACTCACATTAGGAAGGAGGATATGAATTGATGGGGGAGTAGTGAGGGTTTAGGAGACATAAGAAGATGGGTAGACAAGTGTGAACAGATGGGTTTTGAGTGCTCCTTTAAAGGAGCAGAAAGTAGGAGACAGGAAGACCATTCCAGAGAGTCGGGCAGCTCTAGAAAAGTCTTGGAGCCGTGCGTGTTACGAGGTTATGAGAGAGGAAGTCAATAGTAGGTAATTGGAGGAGCGAAGAGAGCAGCTTAGTCCAAAGTATTGTGGATGGTTTAGATTCTACTTTGCTAACCTAAGCCATGCTTCCATGTAGCAGAAGAGAGACTTTCTTCTATCAACCCATGCAAGCTATACTTATGCAGTCTTATTGTAATTGTACTGTCATCAATTTTAACATTTAACACACTAACTGATGAACATAGAGTCTGAGATGTAGCTTTTTAGTCTAAGCATTGCACAGATGTTGAATTTGCTGGGATGTTCAAACCTGAGAAGATTGTCAATCCTTCTGAATGTTTTCCACTTGTAAAAATAACGTGATGTTATCCTGATGTTGGATTTAAATAGAACCTGCTAAAGACCAGATGTTTTTTTTTTGTTATGTTCTGATGCGTAAAAACCTTGGAATCAAGCAATAGGGTGTATTTTCTTTTTCTCATGGCTGTATTTAGGATTGTTACTCATCTTATTTTGAGAAGGCCGATATTGGGGACATTCACCATCATATATGAAAGGAAATAGATAGGTCCTAATTTGCAACTTTGACAGCTGATAGACTGGGGTCTCAATAGCTTATTGTGACATTGGAATGGGATTGTTGCACCAATACATGTTTTTATTGACCCCCTCATAGATTGTAGTGGTTGTGGTATATCCAAAGTTCTGTTTTAAAGGCAACTTTTCCCCCAATAGATCATTATGAAATCTGACGGCTTCCATAGCATGCTAATGGTCTGCTATCAATATCATTACATCCTTACTACCCAGAAACCTTTTACATGTATCCAAAATACTCACCTTATTCATTTTAATTGTTTCAGTTTTGGCAAAGTATTTATGTTGAATTAAGTCTTTGTAATTTTTTTTCTCATTAAGAAGTATCCATAACGCCATTAAGAAGTATCCATAACGCACTGTCCAAGAATGACAGAGATATTTGTGTAACAAAGCGTGCTTGTCTAATATGAATGCTTTGAGGACCAACTTATCTGATTTGGCTACGTTGTCTGCTGGTATTCACTGTATACAAGACTTTTTCTTTATTAGCTTCTGATTGTAAGGGTGGACATTATTGTATGAAGAAATGATAAAGCAGAATTAGCTGTAATTCACCAAGGACTCTCCTCTACAATCTATTATGAATGCTGCAGCCAGACTCATTCATCCTTCCCACGGCTCCTCTTCTTTTGCATCTCTTTCTAGTTGTCTCCATTGGCTTCCATTTCACCTAAGAATCAAATTCAAGCTCTGTGCTTTGCTTTCAAATCCCTCCACAGCTCTTGTCCCACTTACCTTTCTGACCTGATAGAAAAATACTCCCCCAGCTGCTCTCTCCGCTCCTCCAATGACCTACTAATGACTTCCTCACTCATAACCTCATCACACACACACGGCTTCAAGACTTTTCTAGAGCTCCCCAACTTGTCTACCCGTCTGCTTATGTCTCCTAAAACCCTCACCATTCCATATCTTAGATTGTAAGCTCTTCTGGTCAGGGTCTCTCTTGAATGGGGCAAAAAAGTATGGGGAACATTGCAGGCTATCAAGAAGGGTAACTCACATACAAACCAGCCAACAGAGTGTAAACTACAGTGATCATATGACATGCTACCCATTCACATTATATTGTATATCTATAGGAAACCTTCAACAAAATGCACCATTATATAGTGCACAAAAAAAGCCAACTGTCTGTTGCTGCCCTTATTACCCCCTATTTATTCTTGGCAGTATACCTCCATTCAGGTATTTATCCTTGATGAACCCCTAATCAATAAATGGACCCAATTCCTATTTGATATTTTTTTTTTATTTAAACTTTTTTTTATTAAATAAATTGTTTTGCATACAACAAACAAATAACAGTGGAAAATAGCAAAAAACAACCAGAGGGGGAAACATCAAAAGGGAGGGAAGGGGAACCCTCACATTATCTCATTTGAAAACATAAACTTTTATAGGTTAGCCAGATATATTGGTAATATACCACATTGAATATTTGAAAGAATCAAGGATTAGACTTCAGTCGCAAGGGCATAGGTTAAAATTTTTTACCAGTGCTGCAGGAAATGGGTTATATAGTCATCTACTTGTATTTGGGCATCCAACATTTCTCTGTGGAATAGAATCCTCAAGGAAAAAAGAACTTGTTCTACTCCAGGCTCTTGAGATTGAACCCAACTATGCAAAATTACTCGTCTAGCAGCAAAAAAATGCAGAAACTAATCCATGTTATCACTGAATAATTTATGGTATCAGAGATTGTTTCATCCCATTATCTAAATAACAATAGTCAGGCATTATTCGGAACAGTGTGACCGGTCACATTGGTTATCAATAACAGTATTTGTTGCCAAAATACAAAATCAAAAGCGATGTCATAATGAAGTATGGGTACAGTTACACTTAGGACATTGACGATGCCACATTCTTGTTTGTTGTACATCTGGGGAGGGTCGAAATACCTTGTATGTCCTGTGGAGTATCATAAATTGGGACTCCCCTCATATCTCATTACCCATACATTTCCTAACCATTTGGTAACCTTGTAAGGCATGTTCCACTATATTCTGATCTGAAAAATCTATTTGCCACAGTTTCACGTTGGAGACCGATTACGGTTTTGTGAAGGTAGGTAACAGATATGCATGTATGTTCGAAATATTCTATTTTTTTAATCTGATATGAAAGTTCTACTGAATGTGTGTGCCAATAACTCTGCACATATTAATAGACCTTGTTTTCTTTTCAGGAACTTTATTTTTACTATATGTGCGAAGAGTTGCAAGCTGAGTTCATGTGTAAGGCCAACATAAATTCTTTGCCCAGACTTCTTGCATTCTTAAGGGTGACATCATATCACTACAAGAGGCTTGCCTGTCAGTGTGCACCATTGTGGAAGTCAGTCTGTCTGCTTCCAGCACAAAGGCCAAGCCAGAATGAAAATTTCCCCATTTCCAGTGCCAAATAGAAGCTCACTCATCAGCCTTGGCCCTCGGAGTTTGAAGCAATTAATTCACCAGCTCTGGCCATGCTGTAATCGATTAGAATATTAAAAGTGGGACAACGCAAGGGAGCGAAGTTTATTATCTCATTGTTAGAATCTCTGGAACACGGCACTTTCTGTGGTTTCGAAAATGTTAGAGCAACAATAATGAAACATTGCGAACAGTCCTGGCTTTCAATAAGAGGTCCGTTAGCCTTTTTTCTATGTTGCTGCATATCTACAGATTTCCCTGTTTTTCATCTCAAATAAAGAGTATAGCTTCCTAATATTGAAATGTCAATTACGTTTTGCAGGCCTTGCATGCTCACATAAAAAAGAAAATTACAATACAATGTAGCAGTCTGCAGTCTGTTACCTTCCTGAAATGTAACTGTGACCAGGCTATAGATATTCTAAATAAATATTACATTTGATATAGAAAGAGAAATCAGGGGTTAGAAAAAAAAGCAGAACCCACAGGGGAGGGTTGGAAAGCTGTTTGATTTTTAGAAGGGGTAAGGATATAGTTCAATCATTCCAGTTTGACCTTTAAGGTACTTGTCAAGGTAATGCCAAAGAGTGACAAAATATATTCTAAGGTGGATTAAAAGTCAAGCCAAAAAAACCATTGGGAGTTAAACCAATAAATAATTTCCAGAATTGTTAGGAGAAGCGGATGGATCTTCCATCCTTTCGACTTCCTTATCTGTGGACACCATTTGCCAACTTTTGGGGTAATTGCATTTTTTTTATTCATCTAGAAGATAGGCTCTCCCTGCAATGACTAGATGTATGAGTTACAATATGCTATCTTGTATTCTGGCCAGTGGAGCAAGGTGGAGAAACACGGATGCTGGGTTGTCACAAGGTGTAACACCAGTCAGTTTAGAGATTAGCTTTTGTACTCTTATCCACCCCACAGGTAAACTTTAAGGAGGTAATGGTTGTAAGATCAATTTCATTTCCTGTTCTAATGACTATAGTGTCTTAGATCAGCAATCTCTTCTGGGGATCAACAAAATAAAATAAAACAAAAAAATCAGGGGATCAACAAAATAAAACTTTTCTGCTTGATTGCTTATTGATAAACCAGGACGGGCTGTTGAATGACATCTGGGTACATGCTAGACAACCACATTCATTTTGAGTGACAATCATCTAGCCTGTGTACGTAGCTTTAGACATTGGTCATACATTTTCTGATGGGTTGAATTAGTGGTCCCCCAAGCCTTTTCCAGAGATGATGTGTGTAACCAGCCACAAATTGAGAGTCCTTATAAACCCTTTTAATAAGGAACATTATCACATTTTCCTTTTCCCTTTTCTTAAGCCGTGTACCCACTTCCAATTATAGTCTTTCGAAGGGATCTTTCATGATCCTTTCCAATGACTATGAACTGCACGATGCATGAACAGTACTATTCTGCTCTATGCAGAGGGGAGGGGGGCGAACAACGGAGCAGCACCCCGCTTTGCGCTCCCCCTTCCCTTGCATTACAACCGTTCGCTGTTCATCGTCCGTGGATCCGCCAGGATGGTCACCCGGACGATGAACGATGCGTGCTGTACACACTTCAGATTCCCGTCCAATAACGGCCCTGCGCCGAATATCGGGCGAGAACCCTTGGATGTGTCTAGCTTTACTTGACTTAGCCCATAAAATTTGGCAAACTGCACTATGCTATAAGCAACAAAACTATATTTTTTAATAACTTAACAACCATGCATGGATAAATACCTTAGGATATCACAACGTAGACCAACACCTTTTTTTAGAAAAAGATCCACAGTTAAAAGCCGTTTATTAGGTCTGGAGAAGTGACTTTGCCTTAGGTGAGATTATGTCAATAATTTTTTCTCCCACTAATCAGACTGCAAAATTTTACCTTTGCAGCAAAATTTAACTCCACAAATTTAAAACTTTGGGATGATCAGTGTCAGGCTTCTATGAAAACAGCAGGATTCCTATGATTGATCCATCGTATATCAGGCCAGAAAGTAAATCCAGTCCCTACATGATGCCTATGCAAAGGTGGCTCCACTCTCCTGCAAAGAAAAGAAGATGAAGGCACATTCAGGGGACATGTTATGGTTTATTTTAGAGATATTAAATACCTGGAAGCTTTATACTTACATGTTATTTTCCATGAATGCACTGTTAATAATATGCTTGATGCAAGGCCCATGTTAAAGTGTAAAGTATATGATAATCTCTCTCAATATAAATACACAGTATATAAGAATAAACAATATGTATATATATATATATATATATATATATATATGTGTATATTTTTTAGGAAAGGAAGTTATTATATGTGATAAAAGCATTTGTTGACATTAGAAATGCAGAAGGGAAATTTAATAAAAGGAAAACAAATGTGGTTGGAAAATAGAAGGCAAAGCAGAGCCAGATGTGCTTGTAAATATTTGCCCCGGGGTGATGCTTGGATTACTACCTTGAAGATTAGTTAGACAGCAGGACAGCTTGTTATAAAGTCAGCCGTTACAGTAATATAAAAAGGGGCAGCGTTCAGTGGATTAGGCTGATCGAGTCTTTAATTTCTCAGGCAGCAATGTTTTTTTTTTTTTGGATACTCACTGACAACTCTGGAGAGGGCATATAAGTGGTTTCCTTCCTGCTTGATAACTTTGAAGAGATATATAAAGCGATTACTGAATTATTTCCTTTTGAGTCATATTTCGAGGGCTATCTAATCATACCTAAGTTGTCTGGGAATTGATAGGGTAAATTTTAGGCAGAGTGGGGATGGTGCGATGAAAAGTACCTGGCTTTCAAAGTTTTCTGAATGGGAAGAAAATCTGGAACGTACATTTTTTTTTTCACAACCTGCCGGTATGTTTAAGTTTTTTCAAAATAAAGAAAAATGTATTGTAAGTAAAAATACACAGGTTAAAGATTTCAAGTCTATGTGTTGATATGTAATTTTTTGAGCATTAATTCAATGTTTATAGAATCTGTATAAGAGTGACCATGGTAAAAAGAAAAAATGGTGCCAATCCCTATTACTCCAGTACTAACAACCAGTGTTGCCAAAAGGCAGTCAGATCACCAATGTTTGTCCAAGGATTCACAAATGTTTATGCAGACCATATCTGGACAATAATGTGGTAATTTAATGCAATACCATATGGGGATACTTTAGCAGGTGAGATTTTACTCGGACCTATGTGGACAGGCTTTGTGCTTGTGTGGTATCAGTTTTGACTTAAATTTGAGATTATTCCAAAATATTTCAAATTCATTGATAGGTGCATCTTGACCTCATTCTGATTTGAATTTGATCTGCTACAAGCGGGTTCTGCAATTCCTTTTATCTGCACGAAAACAAAGCCCAACAACATCAAACAGGGAGATTTGATCTTCTGCTTGAGGAACTTGTTGAAAACCTACTCAACACCTTTTTACCTTTTTCAATAAAGTAAGGAAAGATTATTCTAATTTTAATCCATTGGACAATAAACTCCCCACCTCTCAGTGCTTTATATGAAGGGCATGTGTGCCATATTACCTGTTGTTCTAGAGAAAATCTTTGCATGATCAGCTTCCCTCCTATTCCCAGATATACCCATAATCCTATTACAATGTATTGTAGTAGTATCTGATTGTCTGGTGTAGCCAATAAAGCAGCTTGAACTGTACATCCTTTTTTTTTTTTACAATTTCTTTATTTTTTACTTTAAGCCTCACAATTTAGAGCAACACATGGCAACACTTGTCAATGCAACATATGTTAATCCACACATTTTCTGATGGGAACAAGCCCATATGTGATCTGGTACTGAGAACAGTTGTGTATGGCCATGAATGTAATCCAAGCTTCTTTTCTTCTTTCCTAGATACAAGCTCTCATGTTAACATGTGTTTAAAGTATTTATTATTAATAAAATATGCCAGTAAAGAAAGTCAATTCCTGTATTACGTTGAAATCATTGGGCCTGATTTATTAAAGCTCTTCAAGGCTGGAGAGGATACACTTTAATCAGTGAAGCTGGGTGATAAAGCAAACCTGGCATGCATCTAGGCTAGGATTCAAAACAGTTGCTAACAAATAGCAAAATGCCTTTGAAGAAATATATTCCAGATTTACTGGATCACCCAGGTTCACTAATGAAAGCCTTGGAGAGCTTTAATAAATCAGGCTCATAGAAACATACAGATGAGATTTATCTGGAATACAGGGACAAAAGAGATTTTGTGGTAGATTTTGCATAGGTAGAATTTAAGGCCAGATTAATACTTGCAATGCTGTTGAAGTCCAACACACCCAATGACTCCCAAGGCAGGGCACTTTCTTAGAGTGGTGCAACACACACTAGCATTTTAAGTTAGAAAGGATCATTTTAAGGAGAAAGGATTATAATACATTAAAGTGCAAAGACAGCCCAATAAGCTAATAATTAATATTATTATTAGTATGAATAATAATATTATTATTATTATTAACACTAATAATATTATTATAATTATTATTATTATTATTATTATTAATAATAATAATAAAAATAAAAACAGTATTTTTATAGCTCCAACATATTACGCAGCTCTGTAAATTAAATAGGGATTGCAAATGACAGACGGATACAGACAGTGACACAGGAAGAGGAGAGGACTCTGCCCAGAAGAGCTTACAATCTAAGAGGTGGGGGAAGTATCACAACACAATAGAAAGGGGCATATGGGATGGTGGGTGAGTAGTGAAGGTTAAGGATGAGCGAGCAAGATTTTTAAACTGGATCTCGCGGCGAATTCAGACGTTTTGGCTTACCGAAATTGTAAGCGAGAACGGCTGATGTAAATTCTGATTGAAATAGAATTTTCCTTAAAATAAAAAAAATGGGCATTCTCACACATCCCTACTGAAGGTTTAGGAGACTAAAGAAGATGGGTAGGCAATTTTTAAAATATGAGTATTAGGAGCTCTTTTAAATGTGCAGAAGAAGGAGCAAGCCGAATAGGACAAGGAAGAGAGTTCCAGAGAGTTTTGAGTTGGCAGCCCTAAATTCACATTTGCGTATTTTTATGCAACACAAACATGTAAATGGGTAAATATGAAAATCACAGACCGATTCTCTTTCCGTTCAGACTTTCTGCAGAGTGATTGTGCACTTATGTCTGAGAGCCCTCTAATGTATATAGCCAGTTTAAATCTAAGTATAGTTCTCCTGAAGTACAGAATCCATGCAAAAAGGGTCAGTGTTTATTACAATGTGAATCAGGTTTCACAGATGAGGTGTATAAAGGCTTGTGCTCATTTCACAGCTTTCTGTTCCCTCCTGTGAAGTCTTTGAAGAGGTTCAAGCTACCTGTTTAATGACATTGTGAAAGTGTCAGTCTGCCTTGCAATGCGTGATATACAGCACATTTTATCTACTGAATGCCATCAAAGTGTTTCTGACAGTTTCACTACCCAGAGAACAGCAGAGGTTTGTTAACACTGAACCTACCATATATATCATAGGGGTACAAAGTAATCTGAAGTGTTCTGATGCTGGGCTTTCTGGGATGAAATATTCTTAGCATAAACCAGCATCACAGCTTGATTTTTATATCTTTCAACAATGCCAGGAGAAAGATTCCTACGTTAGAGTTGCTGGCTGGCATTTTAAGCATGACATTTAAAAACCTGCAGATTGTGATCCTTCATGTACCTGCTGAATCATTAATCTAATAAAATATGGTAAATGCCCATGCTTGTGGATATAAAGAGGGCAAGGGCACACTTATCAGAAATATTCTGCATTGGTATCCTCATGTGCAAACAATAACAAATAGCTGATCAACCTGCCACCCAAAGTATTGCAGGGGATGTGGATCAAAAAGAAAACTATCACTGAACTCTCGAGCAGTGAACACTGTGCAGCAATTATTTCGCAGAATATGCATAAATGGGTATCTAAACAAATTGCACTGGCTAGTTTTTAGTAAAAAGCTACATCAAGCCACTAGATATTTAATGTACAGCGCTGCGTAATATGTTGGCGCTATATAAATCCTGTTTAATAATAAATAATAATAATAGATAAGCAAATGATTCCCATAGAGCAAGCATTCTTGAATAATAATAACACAACAATATGTTAGTTGGTAGTGCTGTGCTGAATAGAAATGTGATCAAGAAGATATCACAGACTGGCTGTGCCTGAATGATCCATTGCCCGATCATTTGCTGTGTAGCAATTTCTGTCCATGTAATGTACACAAAAGTTATTTCCATCCAGAATTGCAATATAATGTTTCACCAAGATTCTGTATTGATGATGGGAGAGTTAGACCGCTGCACAAAATCTTCTCTGGCACATCTCAAAGAATTTCAGTGGTGTGAAGGTCTGGACTCTGTGGTGGCTAATCCATGTGTGAAATTGATGTCTCAAATGATGTCCCTGAACCACTCTTTCCCACTTTGAGCCCACGGAATCCAAACTTGGAATATGCCGAGGGAATAAAAAATAAAATAATAGAAAAACCTGGCCATTCAGTATATTTAGGTAGTCAGCTGACTTAGTTTTTGGGCAATTAATGTTCCTGAACCAAGACCTGACCAACCCCAGATCATAACATTGCCCCCAGAATACCCCAGAGCTCAATACTGCCCCTGTAGGCACCCCAAAACACTTTACCCACAAACTTGGAGATTTTTTTGCGAGGCAGTGTATAATCTCCTTGTACTGTAAGCATTTAAATGCATCCACTTCTTTCATGATGCAAATAGACCCACATGTTCCAGTGCTCATTACCGGCACCTGGATACTCTGGATAGTCTATCTGTGTTTAGTAATCCCACAGTGGAATGTAAACTGCTATGTATATCTTTCAAACCACATAAGATATGTGTAAAGTATTTTTGGGAAATCATCAAGACTGCCCGGTGCCTACATGTTACTTACATCCATTATCTGTGTGAACCAGCTCCATCTCTCTCCCAGAAGATAAAGATAATAGTATCATGAAAGTACTAACAAGACATTTCTTGTTCTACACAATTTCTTTTTCTGGATTAAACTTTCTTCTTTTAGTTTTGGACTTAGAATTGTTAGGATTTATTCTTGTATTCACCCTGGTAGATTTTCTTTCACTGCATGTTGTGAATCAATAACAAGAAATTAGAGTTTAAATCTCTTGAAGAGTAGTAAAGTTTTATGAAATAACCCTACAGGAAAGTTTCACAATCTAAACATCACAATGGTCACTATGCTAAATAAAACAAGTTTATTTCCTGCTTGTAATAAACTTCTTCCTTACTTAATCCAAACTTCATTCCCTACTTTGGCTAGATACACATTTTTAAGGAAAGTATCAGTATTCACTAAGCTTACTGCTGTCTACATTAAAATTTGGCTTCCTTTTAAATTGAAGTATTGAGCTTTAAGAAAAAAAAAGAAAAACAGCCATTTTTGCTATACTTACCTCCTCTCCAGTGCTGTCCCCAAAGAGTCATCAATCTCCGCAGCATTTTTCAAACTACTTTCCTTGCAAGCAGGTTTAATGTAACACAATAGACTATGCATTTCTCTTCTTATAGATGCTTCTTGTCTATTTTAACTTTTAAACATTGAAATTGCTGATTGGTGATGAAGAAAATGACAGATTTACTTTGGTGTTTAAAATTCTGATTTCAAAATGGTAATCCCAAAGCCCATGTAATGTTAGCCTTGAGCTGTGCATGTGCATTTGGAAGTAAGCCATGCAGTGGAGTTATTCCCATGTGTATGTTGTTGGATTTTGGAGAACTATAGTTCTATCAGGCAGGTCTTTATTGTTAGGCGATGTCCATTTTGCAATAAAATATACTTACCTGCTTGTTTAATATTTTCTTTTTAAAAATATGCTGGGAGATGTTAGGTATGATCTGAATAAACTTCCATGCACATGTGCAGAAATTATGCCATTTCGGACAATTAAAAGGGACAAAAACCAGGAAACCCGGAAGAGAAGAGGAAGAAGATGATGGAACAGGGGCAGGTGGGTATATTTAAAAAATTGCGATCAGGCCGATATGTTTATTTTATTGCAGAATAGACATTTCCAGTCCCTTCAGCAAAGAAATCTGCTTGCTTGCAATTTTTTTACTTTTAGCTATAGTTTTGCGTTAAGTACACAATGTCAATGATCCTATTGGTCAGTGATTACTAGGAATTTATAACCACTATTCAAAAACAGCAAACTGAAAGCTGGAAGTTAATATCAATCTGACCACTACATTAGAAATCAATTTTATGATTTGTATTAAGGTTTCCCAGGTTTCTCAGTGTAGCAAATTTCTGATTTTGGTGCTGCTGTACACCTAACCTAAGCTTTGTGCCCACCCTGGAGTTGGACTTTATATGATAACAAGATATAGGGCTGTTCTTTTAGAATCAGATGCACACAATGCAGGAGGAAAAGCCCCTTCTACATTTTGGATCTATCTAATCTGTCTGGATTAAATTTGTCTCCAATTGCTATTTGTGCATTTCTTTCTTTTTAATTTCTGCAATGATAAAAAAAAAATGTTCTCATAATTTTTCCCAACAGATCATTTGTATTCTCTCATTTAAGACTGCAGCCAACTGAAATATGCATGTTAGAATTAACTAGATTAGATATGACTTGGAGTTACATAAGAAACTCATCTTCGCCATGTAATTATGATTTATGAGATTTGCAAGAGCAGCCAACATAAACTCTGCTGAAATGATGATGGACACTTTAGTAGCACATTGATAAAGGGCCCCAGCGAACTTCAAAGCTTTATATTTCAGCCGTGCTGCTTTTGCAAATTGTCTCTGTAGTTGTCTGAAATTTTTATGAACAAAGGCAGCTCCACATTAAAGGAAAAGTCTGCTTTACAGCAAGTTCCGCTGTCATGGATATAGCTACAATTTGTCACAGCTCATTTCTCTGATTTTAGCCTAATATTAGCCCTCTCTGGGAAGTCTGGTGTCCTGGTCATCATGCTGATCCAATGGCTTCATTCAATTTTTCAATTCAGCAGTTCTGACTTTACTGGCCGCATGGCAGACTTGCACTGAATTGGTGACTCAGAAAGTATTCATATAAATCACTGGATTGGCAACTAGTATTTCCCAGAGGATTCCTTAAAGCTCAGTTTAAATCAGCTAAACTTTTAGCAAAAGAAACGCCCAAAAATAATAGGATCACTCCTAGAGGACTCCTGGCTGCATTCTTCTATCAACAAATGCAATACCCACGTGGGGTTTATCTGCTCCCCAAAATCCATAGAAGTGTAAAAAAGTTGCAAACCCCCAGAATCCATTTTACCTTTATAAACTTTATTGTGCACCAACCATGACACCTACCTTTCGGGCTTTGCTCCTTCTGCTTTGAATTATTTCAGATGCATCAAAACACAAAGCTTAAAATCCTACATTTTAGAAGGAAGCCACCACTGAGAGACCAGCACCCTGCCAGCTTGCTGCAAAAAGTTCCTTGCTCTTTGTGTGGAAGCAGTACTCTCTGCACAGGGCTGACATGCCTGCGGAGTTCAATGGGCAGCATGGGCTTTGCTGACTGTAGAGCAATAGGTCAGAATCAGCTGTAGCTAAGTTGGACCTTTGCAGAGAGACCACTACTTTCACACTAAGCTCAATAATCCTTCTATATGTGATGGTGGCGGAGACAGACTTTTCTACTTTGTGGATTTTATGTGTATAGCCTGTTGAGCTGCTGTTGGCTTCATACTTTATTTAACTATTTAAGGGAAATCTACACAAGGCTGAGATAAGTGCAGGTGAGTTTTAATTTCCCTAAAATGTTCATGAAAATAAAGCTTAGTCTATTGGAATTCATGAGAAAGGTAAAGTCAACTAGTTTTTAGGCAACCTGTTCTTTTTGAATGGGTGCCAACACAACTCAGTGCAGCCAAAATTGCATGTTGGCCTTCTTTGGGGATGCAATCCTTGGTGGTGTGCCGCTATGCATTACTGCAGCACCGGTGAGCTGCGTGTTGAGTTTATTGATGTGATTTAAGTGATTTATTCTTGAATGGGGGGCAGTGCACCTCAGGACAGTCAAAGCTACCCCTCTCCCTTTGGAATGCAATACTTGGTAGTACATTGCCACACTTTGGTAATTGGTAATTTCATGAAAAAATACATTTTCCAAAATTGATCTGATCATCCTGCAAATGGGGACTTCTTCTTGTGAAATTACCATCCCCCTGGCTGTTATGCTTCATAACAAACTGGATCATTGGGCAGCATGGTAGCTCAGAGTTTAGCACCCTTGTCTTTGCAGAGCTAGGTCTCAGGTTTGAATCTAAGCCCGGGCACAATCTGCATTGAGTTTGCAGGTTCTCCCTGTGTTTGCATGGGTTTCCTCCCACATTTCAAAAACATGCAGTAAGGTTAATTGCACCCCCCGAAAAATTGATCTTTGATTGTATTAAAGACATATGGCTATGGTAGGGACATTAGATTGTGAGCTCCTTTGAGGGACAACTACTGACATGACTATGGACTTTGTACAGCACTGTGTAATATCTTGGCGCTATATAAATAATCACTGACTGCATTGCAGCCAGGTAAATAACACTTTCAGAAGCAGTCAGAAATTAGAACCAATTTTCCTATTTGGATTGTTTTACTCTTCTGAGTTGTTTGGCCTCCATATGTATTCACCTTGTTCAGTGGTCACATGATACAATCTCAGATGGGTTTATTAATAACTTTGCTCTGCGGGGGCAAGCAGCGTGCAGCATAAAACAGGAAGAAGTGATATATTGATGTATGTTCTGAGTCTGATCTTGGGCCTGTAACATTTTCTAAACACTAGTAATTATGTGGCCTCTTGCAGAATGGGAAGCTGAACTCCATGCTACTTCAATCATGCCAGGTCCGCTCCTTGTCCTGTGTGTCTTCCTCTGTTCAGCATGGTGCCACCTGGAAGTCATTATCACAAACCATTGCAAACCATTCCCCAGCTACTGCCTGAGTCTTTGAATCTAGCTTGTTTCATATATTATAAGATGAAAGCAGTTTAAATTAAAGACATGTACAAGTTAATGAAAGATACCCTGAGTTTGTAAAACATACAATGCTATTACTGTGCTTCCTATTACCGAGCAGCCTCTTCAGCTCACATTATTGCCGTTCATGTACGGAGTCGGCCTCATTTGTGCCCCGATCTATAATATGACGGAAATATAATACTCAAATCTGAAATGTATTAGTTTACTGTGTGTTTTGGCTGGTTTAATGCTTATGCAGATCGGGGAGGATAGACCATGATTTTAGATTTAGGTGATCTTTCGGGTAAAAGCCAAACTCTAGACATTTTTTAGTCTTTGGACAGAGTGGGAAAACATTCCAAGTTTTGTTGAGTTTCCCCCCCCACTTCCTGTTCCTATGACACCAGAATAAGGAATGGGGAAAGCAATTTTCGCTGAGAAGCATAAACAGCAATAATAACATTAGAGGTGCTAAGTCTTTATCAAACTAATAAAAAATATTCTTACTTTTGTATCTGTGCTTGTTGAAGAAGTCCCCTTACAATGACGAACAGCAATAAAAATCTAACTGAAACTTTCAACTTTACTATGGTATGCTATTTAAACCAAATACAAAATTGAAATAGTTATAAGTGTTGTTACCATATATACTCGAATATTAACCAAGCCAGCTATGTACCTACTTTTACCTTTCAAAAACTTTCATTGACTCGAGAATAAACCTGGGGCACAAAATTCGACTGTGGTTAATCTTAAAATAAAGACATTACAGAAATGCCAATAAAATTGTGAATAAATACATCCATGATGTGTTATGTTTAAAACATTAATTTAAAAAGGTTAAAGTATTTTGTACTTTTGGTATTTATTATGGATCATTTGCTCCTAAATTATCTTTTGTGCATTATTGTTGGCCAGCAGTAGATGGCACTGTGTCCCCATGTAAATTGTTAAAAACAGCTTGTCTTTGACAGTCCGGATTTGTCAAACCTGAGACAAATGTACTTCCAGGACATACCACTAGGTGTCACCTGAGTATAAACAAAGATTCTTTTACTAATGGCATTTTCAGTTCATAAATATATTGGTTTATACTTGGGTATACATGGTTTATACTTGAGTATATATGGTAACCACTTGTTTTTGCTACATCTGAGAATTACTATAATGCTCAAATATGAGAAATTTGTCTTTATGGGTTGCAATATACAGGATTGAATGCAGCACCCCCCTTCCAGCTCTGATTGATAAATGTGAGCACAAGCTCACCAAGCCAGTGTGTAAAATGATAAATCCAAAAAGTGTAAAAACATATAGGACGTATGTAACCTGCCAAAAGGATTTGCATTTCTGTTTATCTAGTGAAGAGAAGAGGGAAGCAAACTGGACTCAGATTATTGCCACTGTTATTATTGTGATGTCTGTACATTACCCCAATTGCCTATTTTTGGGTATTTATTCTTGTGATTATCTACTTATTTTCTGTATTTTGTCAGGATTTCCATTTTTTGTTGTTAGGGCATTACTTCAATGGGAACATCGGATTGTGAGCTCCTTTTAGGACAGTTAGTTCCTAGCACTACGTAGCATGTCATCACAAATACATGATAAGTATATACAAATGTTTTGTCCTATCAAACCAAATTTGTTTTTTAACCATATTTCCAAAATTAAATTTCAATACCCTATGCCACCGGTGGCCCTGCACACAGTCTGTGGCTCACTGGTCCTGGAAATAAATACCAAATTACCCTTATGGTCTTCATAGGTTCTTTTTAGTCTTTTTAATGTTTCTTGGGGCTATATTCATAAAAGATGGAATCTAACATTCCTTGGTGAAGCTCTTCCAGGTCCATGTGTTTCAATTGCAGTAATTGATTCCCATCAGGGAATGTTTGAGGAAATGTCAGACTCCCTGTTTTAAATAGAGCCCTTAGTATGCAAAACAGATCAGCTTTTTAATAATTAACATTTCAATGTTAATGACTTTGTTTATTTGTGTAGGTTTCTATTTTATTTTACATGTGGTTCAGTAACCCAACATGTAGTAGAACCATGTATAACCAAAAATAATATATATGATGTTTGCATATTAAACCAAGCTTATTGTTTTTGACATACAGGTAGTTCCCAGGTTACATAGGGACTGTAGGTTTGTTCTTAAGTTGAATTTGTATGTAAGTCGGAACAGGTACATTATTTTAAAAAATGCAATTAGGACAGATGTTTGTCTCAACATATTATAAGTCAGTGTGGTGTCAGTTACTGTATAAAACCTTTACTGTAAGTAATCACAAACTAAGCAAAAAAAAAAATTTTATGGAGCTTAGACATTCAATAACATCTGAAGCAAGCTGTGCTTTGATATGCAAAAAGAAACAACTGCAGAGTTTGTCTTGGTCAATAAAGAGTTACAAGATGTAACAGATCAGCTCAGCTCATAGGATCACCCAGAACCTCAGCTGTGTTTAGCAAAAGATATCTCTTGCAAGTCATGCAAGCCCCGTTCGTATCTAGGAGTCGTCCTTATGTCGAATGTCCATAACTCGGGGACTACCTGTAATAAGAAGTGAAGTGTTTTCTGTATTGTTGCCGAAAAGTCATCTTTCTTTCTCCTTCTTTCCTATATACCGTATTTTTTGCCGTATAAGACGCACTTTTTCTTCCCCCAAAACTGGGGGGGAAAAGTTGGTGCGTCTTATACGACAAATGTGTTAAAAAATAATTAAAATAGGATACTCACCCGATACCCGATCCTGCGTGTGTCTCCTGTCCTCGCTGGATGCAGCGTGTCTCCTCTCCTCTCTGGCTGCAGCGTGTGTCTCCTCCTGGCTGCAGTGCACAGCGAAAGAAGCCGGCACAGCGCCCCCTGCTGATCCCTGCCCTAACTGCCGTACAGTGGAAAAAAAGGTAAGAACGGCACAGAGTGATCAGAAGGGGAATTTGAATGGCAGAGTGATCAGAAGGGGAATTTGAATCGCAGAGTGATCAGAAGAGGAATTTGAATGGCACAGAGTGATCAGAAGGGGAATACCGGTATGAATGGCACATGAGTGATCAGAAGGAGAATAATCTTTCAGAATCTTTTTTTTCTAGATTTTCCTTCTTTAAAATTGGGTGCCTCCTATATTCCGGAGCGTCTTATACGGCGAAAAATACGGTAATTATTTTTGACTTGGCAACTTTTGTTATGTAAGTGATCACCTCTTGGTAAAACTTTTCTTCTCTCTTAAGGATTCCCCATCATAAGGATTCTCAACCATCGATTGGTGGTGAGCGATCACGTGACCCAGGCTGCCTAGGCAGGATGCAGGGGACATGCCATATTATTTCAATTTTAGTGAAATGTCCACCCAGTTTAATGGTTCCAAGACACACTTTAATTTTCCAACACACATATATATTCTTTACAGTTTATATATAATGTTTCCAAGTACCCTACAGAAAGTTACATTAAAATCACAAGCCTAACTGGAGTCATTTCATTTTGATATTTTATGAGGCAGCAACACAGAAGATAATAATCCAAAAACTGCTCTTTATAGAGGGAAAAAAGCCTCCTTTTGTCTGCCGGGGTGGGTGCTCATTACGCTGTGTCATAATTAATATCCCGAGACCAGTTACAGCAAGCTCTGGAGTCAGTCTGTAGTATGTAAGGAGAATTTAAATCCTTTCAGAGGTAAAAAGATCATTCCATCAGAGATGAGATCATCGCTCATTTTTTTTTTTATTAGAAGGTTTTCTATAAAGAGCAATTTGGAGGGAGGGGATTGGGAGGTAAAGGGATTCTAAATGGCAATTAAACAAAATAGTACATGTAGCAGCTACAAATTAGTAACCGAGATATTTATTTTGTGGAATCAAGTTCATTTATAGCGCATTTCCCACAGGGCAAAAGATTACTTTTCACCTTTTTATGTACTACATGTATATAAAGGGGAACTGCAATCTGTAAATTTAGTGTGCCTTGTATATGAAGATCTTGGAAGGGGAGCAGAGTAACTACAAGAAAGGAGCAGTGTGACTTTCATAAAATGTTGCATTGAAATGACAAAATATGACTAAAGTTTTGTTATAGTGAAAATGTTTGTTGGAGGAAAATAAAAGTAATAAATTAGAATCAATTGTCTTCTATTATTCTTTCTTTTATTTGTGTATTTGGTTTTTACTTTTGTGCGAATGTTTTGGATTTTTGTGAGAAAGGCCACAAAATAGAATTAAGATTATTATTAAACAGGATTTATATAGGGCCAACATATTACACAGCGCTGTACAATAATATTATTATAGGGATTGCAAAAGACAGATGAATACAGACAATGACACGGGTGGAGGAGAGGACCCTGCCCCGAGGAGCTTACAATCTAGGAAGTGAGGGAATTAGCACACAATAGGAGTGAAAATATGTAGTGGTGGGAAGTAGTGATGGTTTCAGGAGACAGAAGAAAATGGATAGGCAAATTTGAAAAACTGGGATTTGAGTGCTCTTTAAAATGAGCAGAAAGCAGGAGCAAGCTGAATAGGAGGAGGAAGACCATTCCATAGAGTTGGGGCAGCTCTAGAGAAGTCTTGTATCCGTGCGTGTGATGAGGTTATGCGTGAGGAAGTCATTAGTGGGTTATTGGAGGAGCGTTTTTTTTTATATTGTACACAAAATTCATTCAGCATATTATGGCTTTTATTAAAAGGGGCAGGGCAGCAGCTGTTTACCTTCAGACTCTTTACAAAAAACACAATACACTAATCTGAAAAGGGCGGAAAAGGAGGGGAAATGGGAGTCATTGCCCCAACTCAACTCTAACTGTGGTAGTGAATTTGCTGGAATAAAGAGATTATAGATGATAGAGCTCGGATTTTCCAATATTATTAGAAGGTGATATTATATTAGTTGCCAGTCCCCTGATTTACAATAGATAGACAATAGAAGCAAAAGATGGGCCATTTTAAGGCAAGTAAAGATACATCTTACTTATGAGGATTACCAAATATATACAAAGAATGTGACATTTACAATGTTCCTAGACATCAGCTCAGTTTAAGTGCAGTTTACATGATTAAAATTTAGAACGGTCATCTCTTTACTTAACGCGTTTCACCTTGCAGATTCCTTGCCGTTTTTTTTTAGGAGACTGTTACTAGTAAAACAATACAAAAAGCAATATGAGATATACCATATTCATAACATTAAATAGCAATATAATAATAAGTGTAAAAGACCACACGTGTTTAGTACTAAATTTTGACAGTACTTTTGTAATCATGGTGACTCAGATAGGATAGGTTGTACATATTATTATGATGGTTGTTAAGAAATGATAAAAGGTTTGTGGGAAAGGGCATTGTAAGATATTGATGGTGTTATATTGCTATTTATTGTTATGAATATGGAATATCCCATATTTGTGTATTGATTATTGTTTGTTGTATTCTTTAACTAGTAAGAGTCTTTAAAAAGCCCTCTTTTAGCTATCATAATTGTATGATTTATTATAAGCTGCTGTTCTGTAGACATCGTCCATACTTATGGAATTTAGAATTTCCATCTCCGGTGTTCTTATATCACAATGACTCCTGTTTGCACTGATTGGGTGGAGATTGTTTAAATAGGGCGACCTGCACAAGATCACTGACCTCGCCAAACTCCTGTCTGCACCTCTTGCTACAACATGCGTTGTCTGGATACAAGAACACATATGGAACTGATGATGTGTCGCTCAGCCTGGAGGTCTATGGACGTTTTCTCAACTTCACATAGTTCTTGCTATTGAGAAACAATATTTGATTTGCTAATATTGAAAGCAATAAACTTGATTTAAAACAATCTCTGAATGCTTTTATTATCATACAGAAGATAGCAACATGTGGGATATTCCTATAAATAAGTGGAGAAGTAACCAAGGTTGAAAGCAGTACATCTGTGCTAGGGCCAAGGGTCCATTACCAGCTAACTATAGTAAGACTATGATGGGGTGAAGGGTTCTTTTTTGCCTTGATCCTTTTTTGAACCATGAAAGAAGAAAGGAAGAAACCTGTGTAGTATTTGAGGCTTTTAGATTGAATAAAGCAGAACTTGACCCTAATTGAATGGAATTTGTTTTGCCAGATTCTACAAGATAAGTGCACCTTGAATTTCTCACTCAATACATTTTTTTTAAATAAAGTCCAACACAGCAGAAACAAAAAACTACCTACTAATGACTCCCTCACTCTATACCTTGCTACATGCACAGCTCCTACGCTTTTCTAGAGCTGTACCCATTCTCTGGAATGGTCCTCCTTGTCCTATTCAGCTTGCTCCTACTTTCCGCTCATTTAAAAGAGCACCTAAAACAATTTTTTTCAAATGTGCCTATCCGTCTACTTCTGTCTCTTAAGCCCTCACTACTTCCCACCATTCCTTATCCCCCTCCTGTTGGGTGCTACTTCCCCCAACTCTTAGATTGTAAGCTCCTCAGGGCAGGGTCCTCTCCTCTTCCTGTGTCACTGTCTGCATCTGTCTGTCATTTATTACCTCTTTTTTTTTCTACAGAGCTGCGTAATATGTTGGCGTTATATAAATACAGCTTAATAATATTAATAGCTCAGAATTTTTAGAGGATGACCCCTGTAACTTTATTATTAGGAATGGTAGGAAGGCATAATAGGGTATCTCCATCAGAACATGAAGGCACCATGTACACAAACCGGCAGTATTGTGCTATAACTCATTTCCACCTAATAGGACACCGACTGTACACACGGAAGATTTTCGCCCGATAATTGGCCGATGCCGATTATCGGGCGATAAAAATCTGCCGTGTGTACGTAGCTTTAGTGGGGAAGAAGAAGTAACCAAGGTTGAAAGCAGTACATCTGTGCTAGGGCCAAGGGTCCATTACCAGCTAACTATAGTAGAACTATGATGGGGTGAAGGGTTCTTTTTTGTCTTGATCCTTTATTGAACCATGAAAGAAGAAAGGAAGATACCTGTGTAGTATTTGAGGCTTTTAGATTGATTAAAGCAGAACTTGACCCTAATTGAATGGAATTTGTTTTGCCAGATTCTATAAGATAAGTGCACCTTGAATTTCTAACTCAATACATTTTTTTTAATAAAGTCCAACACAGCAGAAACAAAAAACTACCTACTAATGACTCCCTCACTCTATACCTTGCTACATGCACAGCTCCTAGACTTTTCTAGAGCTGTACCCATTCTCTGGAATGGTCCTCCTTGTCCTATTCAGCTTGCTCCTACTTTCCGCTCATTTATAGAGCACCTATATATGTGCCTATTCGTCTACTTCTGTCTCTTAAGCCCTCACTACTTCCCACCATTTCTTATCCCCCTCCTGTTGGGTGCTACTTCCCTCAACTCTTAGATTGTAAGCTCCTCGGGGCAGGGTCCTCTCCTCTTCCTGTGTCACTGTCTGCATCTGTCTGTAATTTATTACCTCTATTTATTGTACAGAGCTGCGTAATATGTTGGCGCTATATAAATACAGCTTAATAATATTAATAGCCCAGAATTTTTAGAGGATGACCCCTGTAACTTTATTATTAGGAATGGTAGGAAGGCATAATAGGGTATCTCCATCAGAACATGAAGGCACCATGTACACAAACCGGCAGTATTGTGCTATAACTCATTTCCACCTAATAGGTGTGTGCAGTATCCATCAATTAAAAGCAAGAACATCTAACTAACCTAAATCTTCTTCCTGGCAATGTATGAGAAGGGTTAGGTCCTCTATTTGCATTGTGGAAAATCAAGATTTCATGGTTTGGAATTATATCTGTTTGCAGAGGATCGGTATGACAGCTTGTGTGTAACAAGAAGTGAAAAGGATAGAGTTTGTGTTTTGTAACAATGAGTCAGTTGTTTTAAAGCAAATAAGCCAAGGGATCATTACCTAGGTTTATTTATGTCAAATTGTGGCAAATGGATCTCATCAAATTATTTGACTAGGGAGCAGTTCCAGAATATGGGTAGTAAGGTTTAAGGTCCAGCATTGAGTTAGTGGGTGTGGGTAGATGTACAGCTTTCATCAGCCATTAGTTGGTATACTACTGCCTGTGATATATAATTATATATATATATATAATATATGTTAAAGGAACATGATGCATTTGGATTGTGGTTGATTGTGGTACCTGGTTGTTCCATTTTGTTATGTATGTTGTCCTATATAAATTTTGTTTTTCATGGGAGTGGTACACCGGGTGTGAGTATGCAATGAGACTTTGAAACAATTTTCTGTTCCTTTTTAATTGTGTTTTAAATAAAAGATAAACATCCAGAATCTGATCTTCTAGTAGAGAAGGCCACTCATCTGGAATGAGCATGCAGAAAATAAACTGTAAAATCTTCATATTTGCAAACATAGAGGGTTTGAAATGGAGGTTGGAGTGACATAGTAACCCTAAGATTTCTGTATAGAGTGTACTGGATGTGCCCCCTGATGTGAAAGTTTTCAGGGGACAGTAATTTTATTATATATATTGGGTATTGGGACGTGTGTAAAAGGGTAAGATACATGGTAATGCACCTACTTTAAGATTTGTTCCATTTTATGTTCTTGCTTACTTTATATATTTTTATTTATTTTAGTACTTAAACACCTAAAATTACTAATTAGTATTATTATGTATATATTGGAAAAAATTGTTTCTAGTGACAATCATTTGACGTCTGCTTCATGTCTGTATGGGGCTTTAAATCCTTAACTCTAATAGGCAGGGTCCTCTTCTCCACCCATATCATTGATTGTACAATGTTGGTAGGTTCTTTAAAAAAGGTTATTAATTTAAATATTCAATGCTCCTCTCTAGCCCTACAGATCCGGGAATTATTATTGCCCTCGGGGATCATGATTTTTTTTCGCTTTTAGAACAAATAGGAAAATGCTTTGTAGATGTTTTTGCCTTCCTCTGGGTCACCTGTGGGTTAAGCTTTCTGTTCCTGCAGATTTTTGATTTTTTTATTCATTTTTTAATTGCTTGAACTCGATGGACTTTTCATCCTGACTAATTATATAACCATGAATTGAATAAAGAATTTTTTTTTGCTAACAGATCCATGTAAAAATTCTAATAATGATTCTGCTCTCCTATTCTGAAATTTGGAAATGAATGAGCAGTTTTTAAAAAATAAAAACATAAAACTCCCTGTTTATGTGTGGCTTGAACTGGGAGGGATTAGGGAACACGATGTCAAAACTATTTACTGTCCAAGAACAGTTAGCTAATGGTTATTAAAACATCTAGCTATTATCTAAATTTGCCTAAAGGAGAAAGTGCCAGCTACCATTTATCTCAGGCACTGGGAAACACATTGGCGCTCACATTGCATTAAAGCAATGCGTAATATTCCTTCCCCTTTCCTCAAGGCCTTCTGTCTGCTGCAGAACGGGACATATGGCCTGACGTCTGTCCTGCCCTTCCACAATGGAAAGAAGAAGTAAACTACCACTCACCGGTTTCTTTAGGGTTCAGCAACTGCTTGTATGGGGCCAGAATGGAGCTCATTATATTGGTCACTTCATTCCACTAGAATAGTTTCAAGCCTTGACAGTCAAAGCGGATAATTAAAGTGAAAGTTCTCAACCCTGACTGCCCAATCTTCTCATGGAACAATCGCTGAATTGTACCGGGGGCCTGTTGACACAACAATCCTTGCAGTGCAAATTGTGTCCTGTAATTAGCAAGCAGGGTCTGTCAAGCCCGGTAAATGGTGCTATGTGATGGAGTGAATAGAGAAACAATTAACTGTCCGCTCTGGAAATGAAGGAGCAAACAACGGCAGTAAGTGAAGTTGACAAGTATGTAAATGGAACTAAATGAATTTGGCTTACACTTCACACTTGTACTTCACAGGTGGAATCGAGGGCCTCTGGGGGCCCAACTGCTGGGTACATTTGCTTTGTACTTTGCCAGTTTCTTAAAGAAGAACTCTTGAAAATAAAGAAAAAATGTTGCTAATGAATGTACCAATTAGCGGTGATAGAAAAGTTCTATGAGAACTATGTAGGAACATAAATACTTGAAAATAAACACTTAAAGAGGGACAATCACTGCATGCTTTAAGCTCTTCAGTTATTGGGTGTAATTTAGTCTGTTCACTTATAAAGGTGAATTATACCCTTGTAAAGGAATTTTTAACTTAGCTTAGGGAATGCAATGATAGTTACCTTTGAAAAGAAAACCCAATCATGTGCTTTCCTTGCAGCAGAGTTTTATTTAATTTATTGAGCTAAATACAATATCTTTTGCAATGAATTAAGTCACTTTGCTATGTGAACAACCAAAAATCATTTGGTAAATCAACCATAATCACCCATAATCAATTATGTATTTTTAAAATGCAAGTAGAGCGAGTACCTAAATTCATCCTGGTATTAGCCTCTTCCCTGTATAGCAGAGATAGAGTGATAAAAGCATGCTGATAGTAGAAGAAACAGAATAAAAGAGAGATACATTTTTTACTGTGTTGCTTCTTCTTTTACTACCAGTCAGAGGAGGGTGCGAGATGACCTGGGCTCAGAGCTAGTGGGTTGAAGGATGATGGCTCTTTGAAAAAATACTGCAGGGAAAATATATGGAAAAAACTGAATATTCTAGCACATGCTGACTTTGTTTTTGGATCTTTTGATAGATTTAATCTGGAGTTTTGCTTAAAGTTTTAGCAACAGAAGCTGTGTTCAAGTGTGTGTATGTATGTGTTTGTGTGTGTGTGTGTGTGTGTGTGGGGGGGGGGGGGGCAGTAGACTTTGTGATGCCCACTATGGTCCTTTTCTTTGGGGATAGGTCCTCTTCAAAGGCTAACAATTATTTTAAATTTTATCTATAATTGCACATTTTAGTGAAAGTTATTTTTTTATTATTATGCATATTTTATATTTAAATTTAAAGTTGCTCCCTCTAGTGGCAATGCTCACATTTTCTGTCTTTTTTATTGTTCATTTCTGTCTGGATTTATATGTCTAAAAGCGGTACATTGTTTTTCATGAATATTTATTTTACAGTATAATATAGTAGTATGAGTAAATTAAAGTTTGAAACACAAAATCATGTCAAAATATTATGTATAAATGAAAATACATAAGTAAAGTGATGGGATGGCCATTCTTTTATTATTGCATTGGTTGTTGTTAACAAAGGCAAAGAATTTTATGTTTAATTTATTCTATTATTCTAAAATATAAAGTATTGATTCTGATAAATCCATTGTACTGGCAAATTAAAATAATATATATATATATCTATATTTATATAGATATATATAGATATTATTTGTTAAAGAATCCATTGCAAAAAATATACTAGATTTAAACAAAAATTGGTTATTGTTACGAAAAGGTTATCTCTACAAATAGGGAAATGATGATAAGTTTTGATATCTACTTTGAAAGACTAAACTTTCAAAACAAAAGATCAAATTCTGTTTTTGAAATATTTCCTGTTTCCTTACTTCCTGTCTATTCAGCCATCTGTGTTTCTGTTTCCTGTTGTCTTGCTTCCTGCATCCTGCGTATCCAACCAGCTGCTCTCTGATCTATGGTTTATTATAAGGGATTCTCAAATACATTGGACATCTCTTATCAGTATCTGGGTTTAGTCATTGCAGGGATCTGTAATCAGAAATTTCTCCTACTGGTAAAATCAGGTATTTCAGCATGACCTGAATATACATCACCAACCCAAAGGTGTTTGAACAAATTGCTGTATTTTGGTTGTTCCAATACAGTTTATATTCAGCACACAAAGACATTGCAGACAATGGTGTTCTTATAACTTGTGGAAATAATTTGGAAAAGGCTCTTTTCTGTTCCAGTATGACTGTGCCCTTGTGCAAAATTCCAGCTCCATAGTGCATGGTTGGATGAACTCCCCAAATGGCTGCACAGAACCTTGAATTTAGCACTCTTGAACACCTTTGAATGTCACTTACATTGCATGACCTATCAAATTCATTTTATTTCCCTGAATGGGAACAAATTCCAATAGACACACTACAAAATCTTTTTGAAAGTGGTTCTAAAAAGCATAATTGTGGGCAAATCCATATTCTTGCCCATGGTTTTGAAAAGAAATGTCCCCCCAGCTCACACAGGTATGAGAACTGGGATGACCTTTGTGTATTTAAGATCAATCTTTGCCATTTACTCCAAAAACAGGATAGACTTTTAGCTGTTTTTTCTCATATAAAGTATTGTAGGAGCTGTAAAAGGAAACCGGACAGACAACAGCTTTTTATTTTTTTGGAAATCCACTTTAAACCAATATAGCACATAATAGGCATTTTTATAGGAATGCCAAATTGCTTACACATGTTAACAAGTTACAATAGAAGTCTTCCAAGAAGTCTTGGAGGACGCTGCAGCTGATCTACAGCAATGACTTCACCTTTTCAAGGTTTAGCTAATCTGCATCGACTTAAAGTAAAGCTAAATCCAGCTTAAATATTGAGCAGAGGTGAGGGGTTGGAACCTTTGTCGGGTTTATATTACTGTCTGTGCCCCCTCTAAGTAGATAAACCCTCTATATTTATCCTGATGTATAAGCATTGATTCCTAGGGGTCTATTTATAAAGCAGTAAATGTCATAGTCACTAAAACATTCTCCAGTGGAGAATCTTCCAGGTCCATGTGTTTTAGTGGCAGCAATTGGGAGTATTTCAGGGAATGTCAGATTCACTGCTTTATAAATAGATCCCTAAGTGTGTACATTGTCTTGTGAAATTATTCATCCACTTAGTGTTTGTCTTGTTTGTCGCATTGCTAACTGCAAAATGAAATGGATTTTCATTTTGATTTTTTGTAACCGACTTAACAATATACAGGTAGTCCCCGGGTTACATACGGGATAGGGACTGTAGGTTTGTTTGTAAGTTGAATTTGTTTGTAAGTCGGAACAGGTACATTATTTCAATAAATGGAATTAGGACAGATGCTTGTCTCAACATAATATTAGCCAGAGTGATGTCAGTTACTGTAATAAAACCTCACTGTGAGTTATTCACAAACTAAGCAAGAAATAAAGAAAAACTTTACAGAGCCTAGACATTCATTACCTTCTGGAGCAAGCTGTGCTTTAATATGCAAAAAGAAACAACTGCAGAATTTGTCTTGGTCATTAAAGAGTTACAAGATGTTGCTCAGCTGTGTTTAGCAAAAGATTTCTTCTGCAAGTCATGCAAACTGCCCCATCAACCCTCTGTCCTGCACACAAGGAAGCAGGGAAGCCCCATTCCTATCTAGGAGTTGTTTGTATGTCGGATGTCCTTAACTCGAGACTACCTGTAGTTTAAATTGTTAATGTGGAATGAACAAAAAAACTTGAAAAGTTTTGAGTGCCTATATATTTATCCCATTTGCTATATTCTGATCACACCAATTATTTCAGAAATCACATAATAAGTTGATTGGTCCTGAAAGGCCCCTGAATTGACTGCACCACTAAACAATCAACATGAAAAAGAGAATTCCAAAAAGTTCAACAGCAGAGTTATGGAGAAATTTGGATCATGGTTGGGTTATAAAAAAATTCTGACCCTAAATAGCACCATTGGAACAAAATGGAAAGAATATGGCGCCACTACAAACCCAACATCTAAAACATCAAAGGGGCTGTAAAGAACCACAGAGGATTAGTGAGTATACTTCCATAGGATTGCTTTAGGCCATACATTTGACAAAGTATGTCTTTATGGAAGAGCGACCACAAAACAAAACGTTTGGAGTTTGTCAAGTTTATATGTTAGACTCCCCAGACCCATGGAAGAAGGTTTTCCAGTTAGATAAGATTAAGACTGAATTTTTTGGCCATCATGGAAAATTCAATGGTGCAGACCCAACGCTTCCTATTACCCCTATAACAACATTATCACAGTAAAGCATGGTGGTACAGCATCTTGCTGTAGGGATGTTTTTAATTTGCAGGCACAGGAAAACTGGTTGGGCTTAAAGAAAAAATTGGGGGCACTAAATATGGGGCAATTATTAAGAAAAACTAGGTTTCAATATGAAAAAACAGGCCACACACAGGGGGATAAATACTTTTGCAGGAAACTGTACATAATTGTAGTAAGGACAGTATTTTGTGGGCTCTGGTAGGCAATGTGTAATAACTAGGTGTTATGTTCCTACAGGAGATAAATAGCTTTAGGCTGGTGGAGACTGACCAGTAACGTGGAAGGTGCATGGAAAACCTCATGTCCATTCTAGGTTTGCAGCCTCCTATTAACCCTTCCTCATTCTACATTCCTGAGAATGCCAGATACCTGTGTTCCTCATTGTGGGTCCATCCTTGCCCCCTAGATCACTGTTGTGTGAAATCACAGTGTATAATGGGGTTGCAGACATCCAACACTTCCAGAAGGGTCCAATGGAGCCTATAGCCCCGAAAAAGATGAAATCACTATTATCTCTTATTGAAAACTGTCAACATTCTGGGTACTACAGTGCTGAAACAGAGGAATTATGTGATTTCCCTAGATTTTATTTTTTTTCAATACAGATAGTCCCGGAGTTAAGGACATTCGTCATATGGACGACTCCTAGATACAAACGGGACAGGGGCTTGATGAGGGATGGGTGGTTTGCAAGGAAGGCCTGGAACGTACGAGGAAGGAGGTAGTGTAAGGCCCAGCATGACTGTGCATCTGTCCTAATTGCATTTATTAAAATAATGTACCTGTTCTGACTTACATACAAATTCAACTTAAGAACAAACCTACAGTCCCTATCTCGTATGTAACCCAGGGACTACCTGTAAAATGATTCCTAAAGAAAGATTCAGCACACTTTAGGAAACTAATTCTAATAATCATTTTGCCATTTTTGTCAAAAATATCCCATATTATTTGCCAGCATAATACTTCATCTATCAAAGGAAACGGGCACTTACCGTACTTTAAACCAGCTTTGATTACACAGTTTCCAGTGCTCATAAAAAAAGGACTTTCATTATACAGTAACTTGCACAGGTCTCTTCATTGCAGGCTTTGCAGCTGCCCATTATAATTTCAGCACATGCACTTTAACATTTCCTATGAATGGGATAAAAGCACATCAAAGCTGCAGGATGCTGATGACAGACACATTGATGACAGGCACAGAATAGGCGTACCTATAGCCCCAGTGCTCAGATTGCCCACTGAATCAGAAAAGACCTCACTAATAGGAAGTAAGAAAAACTCAGAGACACTGCTGAGACAGTGACAGGCAAAGGTCATTTTGTTCAGGATTTCTACAAGTTCCTGATCATGCTGCTCATTACATATTAGCAGAAATAATTGATAAGCCTTTATGGCTATGGCAGGGAAAATCATATTTTAAATAAGCATTCCAGGAATTAATTTATTTAGTGAGCGGCTAGTATTATTAAAAATTAGCAATGAACATAATAAATCCATTAGCTTTGATTTATTCTATGTACTATGTAATTAATTGCAGCACAATTCAGCTTGTTTTTTGAATGGGACTGTAAAGTTTTAGAACCATTGTCTTCTTCTGCCAGGAGACAAGAAGGAAGCAATTATATACAATAGACAGAATACTCAGGGTGTACGTAATTCCATTTTGAATAGAGTGGATAGGAATTAATTCAAATAGATTAGGCAGATGGACCAGTTCTTCACAAACTTTATCCCAAACTGCAAAAAAAGTTGTACCACATACTGTACTTTTTAAATCAGTGTTTCTCAGTCAGGGTTATCCAGAGGTTTTCTAGGTGTTCCTTGAGCAATGAGAAATGTGTGACTCTCGGGTCAGTTTGAATGACACCAATGATATTTTTGGCTATCTGTAAGGGTGACATTCTTTCCACTGTCCAGCAATGCAAGAAGCATTCTTCCTACTGGCCATCACACTAATGCAATGTAAGCTGTACATATAGTTGTTATTCCAGGGCTTCCCTGAATCAGTGAAAGTTATTTCTTTGATTTCCTCATAGTGCAAAGGTCAAAAAATACTGCTTTATATTGACATTCCAAAGAAAAATCTTAAAGTTACATTTATCTTACCTCTGTCTTTTACCTACAGAGCCTAGATGTGAATAACATCACTATTCTTACCATAGACTCCTGTGGAATACAGCATTAAAAGTCCATTGCACAGGGGGCTACTAGCTAGATTTTGGCTGGACTGCATTTCCCTGGAATGTTCTTGGTGGGGCGGTGATGTAACATCTGGCCGTTTGGGTAAGGTAAGTATACTCAGTTCATGTTAATTACAATGCTAAAGGGTTATAATATCTGGTGTATGTTAATTGCTATCTGTATCACTGTTGGAAATAGTTCACCTTGCTTCTTTTCCTCTTGACCACATAAGAAGTGAGAAGATAACCAGAACGGGATATAGACAGCAATAAACACCTGACTGTCCTCCCCACCCCTTTAAATCATATGTCTACATTGGAGATATTGGCCCTGATTTAAGGCTTTTGAGGCTGGGGAAGATACATTTTCATTAGTGAAGCTGGGTGATCCAGCAAGCCTTCAATGGATTTCCTAAAAGTCAGTAGCTGTTTCTCAGCAAATGTTTTCAACTTTAGACCAGATCCATTCCAGGTTTGCTGGATCCCCCAGCTTCACTGACAAAAGTGTATCCTCTTCAGCCTTCGAGAGCTTTAAAATTTTAAAAACTCTAGTGTCTAGTCTAGTGCTGGAATACCACCTTAAAATGAGCCCGATTATGCTTTTTTGCTCAACTGGGTGTAGCTGGAAACATAGCTGCAGACATTTCACTTGTGGAGTCGCCATGAAGTTTATATAGGCAGTAGATGGCATGCAGCCATATTCCATTTTGGGTTGACTTACCCTTTAATGGCTTCAATAAGTCATTTAGACCAATCAGCTAAAATAATAAGTAGCTAAAAAATAATGTGAGTAAAAAAAATTGGTGCACAATTTGGGGAAATTTAAACATCGCCTTCAAAGTATATAAATGGTCTTTAAGTTCTACGTAAACCCATCTGACTTAGTGTTTATTATTTAATAATGTCCACTGGAAAGGTTAGTCAAATTATACCCAAGATATCAAATAAAGAGGAAAAACTTACATCAACAGCATACATTCCAAGTAAAAATAAACCCTGCTATAGGCTTCAGGTTAACTAAATATTTGTAGGCTAATTGAAAAAAAAGTTAAAATAGGAAACAAATTTTCTTACATCTTAACAGGTAATGAATCATAAAAATGAAAGCTTACAGTACATTAGGAGTTGATATATTATTAATTTCACCGAGGCATTCTTTCCACTGACCACCATGCTAATATACTGTGAGCTGTGGATACAGAAATTATAGCAGGGGTTTCCCCAAGACCTGAAACTTGTTTCAAAGTTTCCCTTATGTTAAAAAGGATGAAAGGCTGTCTTACTAGCACCATTTCCACCAGGGCCTCTTTGATTCAACACACATTGATTGGAAAGTCTAGTTAGGTCTTTGTACATAGCTTTTGTATATTCTTGGTAATCTAAAGTTGATTGTACAGAGATTGTATGCTTAGATGGTATATGGTGACCCTTAGATTTTTCATTTTGCCAATACCAGAAATTATCAGAGAATATTTGCTTGTCATGTAGCTTTAATGCTGTTTTTGTCCCTCCTGGTAAGATCCACTTCTTTCTATTTGTACTGATGGCCATCATCACTGAGACTGAACATGATGGAAAATCAAAGATTCCAAGCTGTCATAGGACATTAACGAAGGGGAAATTTTCCCATGACTACACCTGTTCAAGTGACAACTGTCTATGAAAAAGTTTCTTTAATTTTCGAGAAATGTCTTCTTAATTTCTGTTGTGTCTACAAAAATACTCATAATGACACAGGAAAAAAAACTTTACTGTGACAGGTGTTATTTTTATTCCCAGCAGTTTGTGGTAGGCATTTTCTATTCTATCATGACCTTATGGACAAAACCAGCTTTATTGAAGGGGTTTAGGAGGAGTGTGAAGGAACCTGAATAGTCTGTATAGAACTCAGATCTCAACCCTACTGATCACTTCTGGAAAAAATTGAAATGTGGATGATAGTCAGCTCTTCTTTTCCACCATCAGTACCTGACCTTACAATTTCTTTTTATAATGAATGATCATCGATTTCCTATATGTAGTCAATGGAAATCTGTTCTTCAAAAGTGGTGGCTGTAAAGTAAGGGGAGTGATATCCATAATAATGCCCATATTTTGCAATGGGATGTCTATCAAGTTCATATAGGTATGATGAGCACATTTCCACCAAAATTTCCTACCAGGATTATGGAAACAACCGCCACTGAAGTATCCACAACTTCCAATGTGAATACATTCCATAAATGTATAGTCCCGCACCTAATCAGTTCACTGTGTGATGGGATGGGGTGGGTTGGATGTGCACTGGGGGTCCTATGGTGTTGTGGGAATCTGTTCACTCCAGTGCTATAGAATGACGTTGTACAACTTACAGGATCAATATCCCTTCTGTAAAATAACCTTACCCAACTGATCACAATTTTTAAAATACACTCACTCGTCCCCATCCCATCATAGACACCACCATTTTCTTTGTTCTCGTATTACTGGTTTCAGTCTTTGGTCATCCTGATTGGCGAGGCTGGGTGACATAACTCCTATGCAGGTCCATGGGAGTCCATTCAGTCCCAGCACCCCCAGGTAAGTATGGTTTATTGCAGAAGAGGCTTCACCTGTCCCTTTCTGCAATAAAGATCTGCCTGATCACAAGTTTTCAATTGGAACTTTAGTTATGAAATAAATAATCCATTCCTTCCATCTGAACATTATTCAACTACTACAAACAAGGTTTGATAAGAGATATGGGGTTGATATATTAAAGGAATATAGGCCATTCACATAGCAAAGTGAATTATCTTCTTGCAGTAAATCAGATAAAGCTCTGCTAATTTCAGCCATCCAATCATGAGCAGAAAAAAAAATTTTTTTGCTCCTTGCACATGGTTGGGTATTCGTAGCACAGGAAACTATTATCACATCCATAAACTAAGTGAATTTTTAATAAATCACCTTAACTTGCTTTAGTAATTTCCCCCCAATATCTGCAGATCAGAAGATTTGTTACAATAGCTGAAGGCAGTGATATGAAATTATATTTAAGTGTAGAATATAACATATCAAAATATCCTACTAGATTGTAAGCTGTTCGGGGCAGGGTCCTCTCCTTCTGTATTACTGTCTGTATATGTCTGTCATTTGCAACCCCTATTTAATGTACAGCACTGCGTAATATGTTGGCGTTATACAAATCCTGTTTATTATTATTATTAATAATAATAATAATAATAATAATATTGTTAATAATAATAATAATAATAATAATACTTTTCATATTTGGCATTTTCCTTTAGCTCATATGTTCTTTTGTTTTAAAAATAGGTAATTTTCTTTTTAGTGTTCCTTTAAATAAAAACACTACCATGGCAGACAATGTTCCTCTCCTGGCATTTGTCATGCAATGTATTATGTGTTTAAGGCCCTATAACCATTTAGTAAAGACAGATGTTAATGCAGAGAGCTAAGAAGCTAATAGACTTACAAGGAATTTTTGGCAGCCGTCCCTTTACTCTAGTTATATACACAAAACAAAAAAAAAGTTACAATCTGGCTTTAAGCAGAGTTCCGGTGTACACAGTTCATGAAAACACACTCTCCCTAACATCTTAAATACACAAGCAGATCAAAATAAAGTATGATGAGAATTAAGTAGCTGACAGACACCATTTATTAAAGTTGTAGACCAATGCAGGAAGAAAATACCCTTTAAATATTTTCCCCGAGTAGTAAAACGACTGTTGGACACAGGAACGTTTGTAAGCTCTCATTCCCCAGGGACAAAAAAAGAAAAAGCTTTTACAATCTTTCATCTTGGCTTGAAAGCGGGAATAAAAAACACTTGCTTTCTAAAGTACTAGGTGCTTGTGAGCTGCAGCAAATGTCGCTGTGCCCGCTCCCAAAACATGGACTGAAAAGCAACTTAAAACCGCAAGGATTTAAAATCTGCCTTTATGGGACTTTTAACGAAACGTCAAAAAAAAAAAAAGCCAGTGTGTTGGTAAAGCTAATGCAATGATCAAGGGATGACCAGCTCAGTAACTTTAGGAAACAACATGTTACACATAAAACAGGCATTCAGATTAAGGATAGGGTTACAATAACCAGGAAAAAGGCAGACTAACTCGGCGGCATGTACCAACAAGGATGGGCAGTGCTGGATTGAAACAAACACTTAGCACTGTAATTATAATATAAGGCACTTTAGACCCATTAGGTACATGAACAAACTTTTGATAACACAAATGGCCAGGTAAGTACAGTACTATAGCTTAAGTACAAAATGTGCACAGTGTTACTAAATTATTACTAAAAACATGTTTGTTTATGTCTTAATGATGCATTCCTTCCTCCAGTTGTTATAAAAATATATGTGTTCAATGATTACTCATAAATACATTCTATCCTTTGCAGAGAACTGCATTTTCCTAATGACTGTGGCTACAATTCATGCTCTGTTCAGTTTCTGTCTTTATTTGTAGCCACCCGGTTTTGCTGTATAGAATGAGACGACGACACAACGTAACACAACAAACAACGCAAGCAATCATGGGATGCATAGTTTCCTTTAGGCATTAAGCTGACATTGCAGTTGTTGCCATCATATATATATATATATATATATTGTAGGCAACCAGCAGGAAACGTACTAGAGGGCAGATATGTGCCATGCAGGTTGCTGATCTCAATGCTCTAAATTCCAGGGATTTCAGTGTGGCTGGAAAGAGAGAGAGAGAGACAAGACACTACAAACAAGGTGACCTAGTTGATTTTTCTGCCTTTTTGTTGGAAATGGACTGTAATAGTACACAGGACCGCTGGAGATAAGTGTTTATGTCTTTGATCTTTAACCAGCTGAAGTTAAGCCACCCTGTTTGGACAATTTTTGTTGTTGTTTTTGCAATAAAACCCTGATTTGGCATCCGGTCCTGCTAGTTGCCTACCATTTGTCCAGCTAATTCCCACAATATATATATATATATATATATGTATATATTACTCATATAACAGTTTGTGCTTGTTACTCTTTATTGACCTAATTTGAAGATTGTGACTTTAGATCTCCTGAAAAATAGGAGAAACCCAGGCCAGGGAACTTTGACCAACCATATACATTGTTAGAGCCATTTTCTATTTGGCAAATGGCAGTGTCTCTTGTTGCTATTCTAGGCCAGAACACAGGTCTTAGGGTTTGTTCACGTGGGCATATTTTCAGGTCATTAAAGTGAAAGCAAAGAATTTGGAAAAGAAAGTGAAAAAAAAGATTCGGGAGGCAACTTTTTTTTTTATCACATTAGGTACAGTGAATGCAGAGCATGTAAAGTGCAGTGTACAATTTCAGCTAATAGTTGGTGGACGCCAACATACATGTACATGATTTACATGATCGGTGGCTGCCCAATGGCTGAATACATGAGACATGGAAGAAGAAGGGTAGAAGAAGGCTGCAGCAGGAGCAAAAGGGTGATTGGTTTCAATTTACTAAAGGTCATCGTTTCGATTCTTATTCAGACTTCAGTGAAGAATGAATAATCCAATTAGGTATATTAAAAAAAAAAAAAAGCCAGGTTTACACTATGCAATTTTCTTTCATGGATATTTTGTAGGCCTTGAGATTGACTACAAGTATTTAGTGTACATCAATAATTGATGTGGATTACAAATGATTTACCATCACCTTATTGAATTATCAATCGTAATAGAAAAAGTATAGTATTTTATTAGAATCCATTGCTGATTAACATTCTCCAAATATCTACTGAACAAATGATAGTAAATAGAATTGTTTTAATGGATTCTGAATTTCACCTCTAATTTATCATTTCCATAAAAAAAAAAAAATATATATATAAAAAACAAAGAAGGTAGATTGAAGACTTCTGATTTGCCTACTTGTTCGATAAGAGTGGAAAGAAACAGAAAAGGGGGACCAGCACAACAACCAGGCAACTTGCATTTTCAGGAACAAAATCCTATCGCTATATTCGCCAATTGATTTGTTTGAATAAATAGAAAAGATTCCCTGGTGCCATGTCGGGAATATCAAATGCTAACTCATTCCAGATTTGCAAACCATGCAACTATCCCTGATCTTGACTAAACAAGATTTTCCTAGGGAATGTTCAGATTTAATAGGGAAAATCTTCCAAAATTAATCTTAAGGGTAATTTAACAATTTTATTTTACTATAGTCATGTCCCTAAATGCTCATCAGACAAAAATAGCCCTACTATAGTCATATATCATCAATACAGTTCAAGACCTTTTTTTGGGGGGGGAGAAAGGATGCCAATTACCCTACACAGCTAATAATGTGCACATGCTGAGGAGTTCACGTGAATGCATTTATTCTTGTACAGAGATTCACCCTTGCAATCTGCATGGAGAATCACAAACCAGCACATGTACCCATGCTGGTGTTCAAGTAAGCAGGCATTATCTTTCTGAAACCAATTTAAATAATGAATTGTTAGTATAGTGGTAATGCAACTGTTCAGAGGCAGACATATAGAGGTGCAAAGTGTGCAGCTGCACAAGGGCCCTAGACCTTCCTAAGGGGCCCCCACAAGAGTCAGTTCAGCAGGGCGGCCCAAGTCATTTCTAGGGCCCACTATTGGCTATGTCTGCCATTACAGTCATTGTTCAGTACTACCAAACAGTAATAATTTATATAAAAACAAGATTTGTTACATCTTTGTATATTTCACACAAGTATCTAAAACCAGATCACTCCAAAACTTTACAAAAGAACTTTGCTGTAGTATAAAACATCGGTGTCTTAAATGGGATCTTGTGTGGGAAATCAAACATACCATGAGCTTCTCAAGCCAGGCCAAGTGAAATAGTACGCATCTGGGAAGTGCCGCACGCTGAAATGGAAAACTGTAGCCCCTTAACAGAATATTTCCTTAGAGAAAATCCAATGTGAGAGGTGGCAACAAACCTGGTTATTCATGAAAAAAGTCATCTAGAGGTCAACAGAGGAACCTTGATTAAACCATTGCGCTCTGCAGGAAATGCGGGCAGCCTGCAAAACACTATGCAGCAGAGTGGCCCTTGGTGCCTTCCCTTGTAAATGAACCCAGCTCGGGGAGTCTGTCTGGAGGAGCGTCTACCAAATAACGTATGTGTGTTGTAAAAGAGAGGCGAGGAAAAAGCTATCGCTGGAGGAATTTAATTTCACTCTGACTTGCCAAGATGTATACATCAAGGTCAAACACAAGTGAAAAGGTTACAAAAAGAAATGTTCCCTCTGTAACTCTTCTATGCCTAACCTATAAAAAAAA